>NC_043002.1:33050584-33070584 GCF_006345805.1 Octopus sinensis | reverse complement strand
ACCTCGGCGGGATTTGAACTCAAAAGGGAAAGAGCCGGAAGAATTGCTCTGCCCCAGCATGGCCGCAGCTTCAAGACTGAAACGTATAAAAGAATGAAGTACTTTGTCCGATGTGCTCGTTGCCTTAAATGATAATAATAGTCCTTTCTACTATAAGCACACGTGTCCGAATGTAAGGCCAGACGAAATACTGCTAAGCATATTCTTTTCTCTTTACTCTAAGCACAAGGCCCGAAATTTTTGGGAGGATGGGGCCAGTCGATTAGATCGACCCCAGTACCCAACTGGTACTTAATTTATCGGCCCCGAAAGGATAAAAAATAAAGTCGACCTCGGCGGAATTTGAACTCAGAACGTAAAACTGCTAAGCATTTCGCCCAGTTGCTGCTTTAATACTAATGGCCTTTGATTAAGACAAAGGGCTCAACATTTTGAGGGAAAGGCATTAGTCGATGCCATCGACCACAGTACTTGAGTGGTACTTTATTTTATCGCTCCCGAAAGCATGAAAGATAGTTAACCTCGGCAAAAATCGAATATAAAAGTAAAGAGCCGAAACAAATAGCGACTCTCTTTTTCCGGCTCTGGGACGATTCTGTTAGTTCACCGCCCTTTATATATTTTTTTCATATTAATATAAAAGACAAACAATTATGAAAGACGGCGGCAAGTTGAGAAAACCAATTACAGTAGGTAGCTGGTAATTTATTTCATCGACACCGAAAGAATGAAAAGTAAAGTTGAACTCAGCTGGATTTGAAACCAGATCTTTGAAAGAACCTAAGGCCTTTTGATCAAAGCTCTAACGATTCTACTAGCCAACCGTCCATTAATTAAAGGTTTCTAAATTAGGCACAAAATCAGCAGTTTTGGTCGTAAGGGGTAACGTAAGTTGTTACTTTGCTTTATCGACCTCGGTGGGATGAAAAGCAAAGCTCACCCCAGAGGTGTGGAGCAAAATGTGTGGTCAGAGCATTCCACAATACCAAATACCTTTTTCCTCTTGGTATTAGTGCCGAGACTGCCGAAAGTAAGTGAGAACATTTTCGGTTTTAGACGTTGTTCCAATCCCTTAACGTCCTCTGGGTAGCTGCTTTCTAGTGAGGAGTTTTACAAATAGTTTATCATCTAATTGGCCCACAAATTCGGAACAAATTTACTCTTTTAATTATCACTTCATTTTCTTTTTTCCAGCTCGTTGTAGTCAGATACTGTATTCCGCAGTCAAGGAAATACCATCTTTCGCAATATAACCTTTGCCGTGTTCTTTTATTTATCATGTTTTTTTTTTCTCGGGAGCTGATTTATATTGAATGACTCCCTTGGATTAGAAGCGCTAGCAAATTTTTTCTCTTACTTACAACATTATCAAAAATGTGTTTATGCTGCTTAAAGTGTCTTAGTGTCTGTTTAAATGTAATCATTTTATCTCTTTTTGTTCAACGTTGTTTTTTTCAAACACTCTTCTTATTATTTTCAACATTTATATCAGTTGACTAGAACTTCCCGACCAGTGAAGAAATAGTTCCCTCCTTGTGTTTTTTAAATAAAAAATTTTGTCAAAAGAATGAGGCGTACATAATGTGCTTTTCAATTTGTTAAGAATTTCAACAAAAGGAATTTTTATTTTATTCAAGTTAGTAAACTATATAAATAGTTAAAGTCAAGAAACTGTGCAAGCATAAAGGTCAGTAAAACGAAATGAAGAATGGTTGTGGGGTGGGGAAAGAAAAGACGAGAAAGTTTACTGGATATATGTTGTTACGCGGTCGAAAGGAAAACAATAGCTAAGCATTGTTCTTGTAAATGGACTGACTGTTGTAAAGTTTCATGTTAAAAAATGTCATTTGCTATTTATTTTACATTTTAAAGAAATGTGCGACTGGCATGTATTTTATGTGTGTGTGTGTGTGTATGTGTGTGTGTGTGTGTGTGTGTGTGTGTGTGTGTGCGTGCGTGCGTGCGTGAGTGTGTGAGCCAGTTTCTAAAATTAATTGTGCATATGTACACCTGTGAAAGAAAAGGATTTTCATAAGCTTATATTTTTAAATTCTCCACGAGTCTCCTTTACGGTTATTACGTATTAGAATTACAAAGCCTATGATACTTAAATGAAAACAATAGGGCTATTTATAATTTTGTTTACTAAGAAGTACTGAGTTATTCAGTAACATTATAAATCGCTTGAATCGGTGCTCTAGCGTGGCCGCAGTCAGATAACTGAAACAAAGCAAAAGATAAAAGATAATAGATAAAACATATAATGCAAATTTTAATGAAGAAATAAATAAATTTACTTTAGATTAATTAGTTTAAATGAACAAAGTTATCAGTTATAGTAAGTTTCATTCTTGCTGATACTGAAAAGGTAACATAACTGCTAATACACATACGAGAAATAGAATGAAAAGTGTGTAGGAAGTATACAATAACGCTTTTATGGAAATCTTAAAACTTAAAAATTACCCAGTAAACACTATTTGCAAAAATCTTATGTTTGGGGAGGATCATGCTGCCTTAATATCTAACACATTCACCGATTCAATTTCCACTCATTTATTGTTTATATATTTGCTTTTCCAATCTCTCCAGACATCAAAATTTGTTTCAACACACAAATTCACGTAAAGAATCATGGAAACCAGATACAAAAACTATAAGATTTACTCGTTTTTTAACATTAAGGGTGAAAAAAGGGCAATGCTGGAGTGCAAACAAGGTATGACTTCTATCCCAGCCGTCCGCATAGAGCCAATAGTTGGAAAGTATATGTGGATTTGAAGGAAGTGCTCATGATTTCAAGCTGTATTTAATAATGAAACAATGCCCTGACTTTTTGGTGCGGTCTGATTTGACAGAAAAACTTTGTAATCATTCAGGGGGCAGTGCCTTGTGAAGGTTGTACGGAATGTGTGCATCAATGATAGAGTCTAAATTATAAAAGACTTAGGGAATGATATAAAGCATGAAAACATTTACGGTGGTTCCAGCAGAGATGCAACCTCATGGACTTGTAGCTAGATCTTCAATGTTTCACTTGGCTACCATCACACTTTACTATGAGAAGAGGAACTGGTGAATTGGAGAGGGAAGCAGAAAATGTGGTGCCATGGATACTGTATATACATGCGAGAGGGGAAAAATCCCATTGGTGAGGCCCAAAGTGTAAATTCTCAGCGAATGTTAAGATAAACTGGTTGTTGTATGGTTGGAGCGGATGCAGCTGCGTTCAGTTAGTTCTTGTGGGTATATAAATGATGGCGGAGTGGGTTGTAAGGTGGGGAATTCTTGTTGCAGAATGGATTAAAAGAACTTTGATGAGTAGTGCTAGTTTCAGTGTTCCCAGAAGATGCCGAAATTGTTGACATTTCCAGTCGACTAGCTATAAAGAGAATGTCCTGCAGTGCAATCTGTATATAAATTTTATTTTCTATAGGAGTGGCTGTGTGGTAAGAAGCTTCCTTCCCAACCACATAGTTCCAGGTTCAATCCCACTGCGTGTCATCTTGTGCAAATGTCTTCTACTATAGCCTCGGGCCGACCAAAACCTTGTTAGTGGATTTGTTAAATGGAAACTGAAAGAAGCCCGTCGTTTATATATATGCGTGTATATTTGTGTGTCTGTGTTTGTCCCCCCAATAGCGCTTGACAACCGATGTTGGTGTGTTTACGTCCCCGTAACTTAGCGGTTCGTCAAAAGAGACCGATAGAATAAGTACTAGGCTTACAAAGACTAAGTCATGCGTGTATGTACATGTATACGCAGGATTTTGTTTGTTTTGGTAGAATCCTTTGAGTTATCAATTTCACTTAATTAAATATTTACATCTCACCAAATGGATTACTTTCTTTTGTTGACCTCAACAACAACGGAACAGTGCATTGCACCTGCGTGCGTGCGCACACACACATGCATGCATACATATATACATATATATATGCATACATATTAATATATATATATATACATATATATATATATTATATATATATATATATATATAATATATATATATATATATTATATATGGGTCCTTGGTGTCACCAACTGTGCAAACAAAATGAAATAAGTAAACACCGAGAAAGGACCCTTCATCAGTTGTCGGCTGTCTATCTACTCCTCATTTCGAGCATTCGACGATGACTCTTTTATGAGTCTTCAAAGACAGTTGTCCCCATATATATATATATATATATTATATATATTAATATATATATATATATATATATATATATAAGCATTTTTTGCGTAATAAGATAAAAAACCAAGGCTGTATTGATATTAGAGCATGCTCTAATATCTATACAACCTTGGTGTTTTATCTTATTACGCAAAAAATTCTTATATACACACGCTGACATAACCAACGCTTGAACCCTTTATTCGCAATATTACCGAATCTGAAATTTAACTATGGTCTGTCTAGAGCACTTATTCAGCATTACCTGACACCTTTGGGTCTCAATGACACTACTATCTCTGATATATATATATATATATATATATATATATATATATATATATATATATTATATATATATACATATATATATATAAGAAATTGGGTTAGAGTGCGTGAGTATGTACGATGTGGCGAAAGTTGATCAAATGAGTACAATTAAGGTAAGTTAAAAAGAGAAACGAAAAGAATAAAAGAAAAGCATCAGGTAAAAAAAAAAGTAAGAAACAAAACAAAATCCAATCTGTTTGCGTCAACTGCAACTTAGAGCAAAGTATGTATTTGTGGTGATGTAGGAGTGTAATATAACCACACAGCATCCATCTGAGATATTAAGATTGAATCAATAATGAAGTGATTTATCAGTAGCATGTGGTCAGTGTTGCATAAAACCAACAGGTTACTTGACGCCGTAGTTCTTGTAGAGACTTGCCACCGAATAAAACTGGATTCTGTAGCTGCTTCTCTTACCATTTGTGACTTCTTGTTCTAAGGATTTAATACCATGTTCGTTAGTAATTCCTGCTCAGTGCCGATACATTTAATCGTCTTAGTGGCCATATCCGCAGGTAAACAATATTTAAATATTCTTATTGACACAAGTTCTGTGTAAATGCACGCGTACCTTGCAAATATATAAGAACCTACATATATGCGCGCGTGTGCACACACTCACATACACATGCACACTCACACACACGCATACACACGCACATATATATGAAGACGCACATGCACCACACGCACATATATACATGTATGTATGTGTGTGTATATAACACATATACTATATACTATATGTATATCTATACATATGTATATATATATTTACATACAAATTTATATATACATATATGAATGTCTAATGTATATATATATACATATATATATATATATATATATATATATATATATATATATTATATATATATATATATATATATATATATATATAATATATATATATATACATATATATCATGATATATCATATATTATATATATAATATATATAATATATATAATATACGTATACTTTATATATACTTACACACACACGCAGTGGTGCACTGGGTCTAAAAATATTGCCAGGAGATTAAAGGGGGCCACCCGTATCTACAATGCTATCATTTTTTTTTTTATTGTTAAAAGTATTCTTTTCAACTGTCTACAAACGCAGCCAGGCTGAAATAATGAATGCATTCTTCCAGGAGTGAATAAAAAATTCTCAAATTTGAGGGGATGGGTCCCTAGATACTAAAATGTACCACTCTATATAGATTCTAATGGTGCAGGGGCACACTTGCCATCGGGCAACCTGGCAACCTGGCCAGTCCGCCACTGCCCCACCACCCCAACATATATATATGTATGCATCATATGTGTTCATATGTGTGCGTGTGTTGTGTATACTCCAACACACTCATGCGCATACATATAAAATACAAACACATACGCATATACGCGAACAACTATAAAGGCATGGATAGATACGCCTTTCGTCTTTCATCTTCTTTCTGTGCGTGTGTGCGTGTCTGTGTTTAAACGATGCTTTTATGTTGTTTAATATACCCGTATTCCTCTTTGTTACATGCCATTGTTCACGATCACGTTACATGCCTCTCTCCTATTTTCATTCCATTTATGCAAATTACACCGTAAATGTGTTCTACTCCCTTTTTTTGTATATATCTAAGTGTCTCGTTTGCCGAACAGAGGTATGATAATTACCGATGATGCTTGTTGATATAGTAATACGTGTCCATAGTTCTCCTCTTTCCTTCAGAAAATCGGTCTATTCCCTAAGGGCATGTCATGAACTATCCTCCTTATTTGAAATTAATCCTAATCGCTTCCAGTTGATTGGTCAGCACTGCACGTTCTGGACGAGGAGCTAAGTTTATAAAATTTATCCGGAATGTTATGTAATGTACCATATTCGAAATCTGTTAGCTAAATACATGCCTGAAGAAAATCTTTCTTATTTCTCCTATCGCATTTCCGTTTCGTGCGCGCACACATACGCACGCACGCAATGTCTTAACAAACGAAAAGTTGATAGTTCGAAGAAGGCAACTGAATCGAATCTTTGTTGGCATATTACAACATATTTCTAAATGAGCTTTCAATTAATGCTTGATACACACACACACACACACACACACACACACACACACACACACACACACACACACACACACACACACATGCACTTACATACATACATACATACATACATACATACTACATACACATACATACATACATATATACTTACATACATGATGGCTGCCCCCTCGTTATCGAGTATGGCCATTGCACGAAGCTTAACTGTTATTGGTGCTGTGATCGAATGTGACCTTTTAACCCAGCTAAAGATCTACAATGCCTTGTACAGAATTGGCAGCTAAGACCTTTACCGGCAATAGCCGGCTGTAGTTGTAACTGGGCTTCATGTACCTTTGCATGTCGTTTAAGTCCTCCTGCCGAATTACACTCTCTTCCACATGCCTGACAGATATGATTAGTATTGTGTGTAACACCACCACCAGTGGCCAGGTTGTCCCTCATCTGTCTCACTTTATGACTACGAAGATGACTCGTGAGTCCAGCTTTACTGAAGCAGAGTCTTGCACAGATACTGGATGTCAGCATCATAGGAAGACCCTTCACATCTGGAAGTGTAACAGCGATGCCCTTTCTGACACTCCTTCTTTCTTTCTCATGCGCAGCTCGAGATTTCTCAAAAGTAGTTGTCCCCTCGTGCACAATCCTTCTCCACCTGCTACGATCAATAGCTATGCCCTCTCATGTGTCAGGAGAGATGCAAGCATCTCTTAAGGAAACCTTCAACAAGTCCTTATACCTCTGTTTTAGTTTATGTGGGAGTGACTCTCCTTTAGCTAACTCTCCATAAAAGAGTTGTTTTGGCATCCTTAAATCCTTCATCCTGACCAGATGACCACTCCATCTGAGCCTTTGCATTAACACAAGAGCTTCTATACTTTTGCACCGAGAGCCTTCCAATATTTCAAGATCACTGATGCGGTCCTCCCACTTAATGTCGTAGATCCGTCTGAGACACATCTGATGGAAACGTTCCAGTTGTTTAAGGTGGTATCGATATGTGACCCACGTCTCGCAGGCATAGAGAAGAGAAGGGAGCACACATGCCTTGTACACCTTTATCTTTATACATACATACATACATACATACATACATACATACATACATACATACATACATACATACATACATACATACATAAGTTTGGCGTGATTAGAACTCTGAATGTAAAGTCTCATATCTTAAAACACAAAATGTATTTTTGTCGTTGTTCTACTGATTCTGGTCTAGATTTTATGCATGAGCAGAACTAAATGAGCTTACTATGGTGCTATGGTGCATTTGAATGGAAATTTACATTGTTACGGAAGTAAACGTTAGAACTTATATCTATCTATCTATCTATCTATCTATCTATCTATCTATCTATCTATCTATCTATCTATCTATCTATCTATCTATATATATATATATATATATATATATATATATATATATTATATATATATATATATATATATATATATATATATATATATAATTCTTTCCTTCTTTCTATCAGCCCTTTCACACTTCGTTCATTCCACTCTTCGTTCTTTCGTTTCCCCTCTCTCACATTTCCTGGCTTTCTCTTAATGCTCACTTTCCCTCTTTCACTTCGCTGTGTGCCTTTCATTTTTCTCCCCCTCCTTAATTCTTCTATTCCTCTGCCTCTACCTCTCTCTCATCTCTCCCAACCTAACTGGTGTTCGGCCAGGCCTGACCTTTCTTTTCTTGGTTGGACTACTTTCCATGCAACATCTATATTCCTTCCTGTGCTTACTAAATCTTATGACCCTGCCGTAAGGCTTTACTTCCACACACGCCAGCTTAATTTAATTCGTCCTTAGTCGAAAGACACATGTTGTTTTGTACTGTTATTTGTATTTGTGTAACATTTTCTCTGTTTTTTTCCGTCCTTGTTTTCGTATACATTCGCTGCTTTCTTCCAAGGAATGTAATGCTTTTAGTTTATTTTTCCCTTGGAGCTGACTAGATTGGAGTAATCTTGAGTATAACCAGCCGAAATTGCAAAGATAATCTGGAACTCGACTGAGGATAGAAAACTCTGAATGCTCCGTCCTTGTTTTCCTTGTATCGTCTGTCTGGATATTTTACGGTCCATTTTTGGTTTCACCCGTCTGGATGTATTGCGTTCTCGTCCCATTTTTGTATTATATATATATCAGATAAAGTGGGTGGCTGATTAGCAATTTAACAACCTAAAGGCAAATTAATAGAGTTCACTAAAGTGACTGAGGGTGCTAATTAGTATCAGTATTGCTAGAAATAAAAGTCAATACAACTCAAAAGCCACAAATCACTATATCTTAATGACTGACAAGGGAAGGTCAGTCAGTAATATAGTGCTTTGTAGCTTTTGGGTTGTATTGACTTTTTCTAGTAATACTGGTACTAATTAGCACCCTCAGTCACTTTAGTGAACTCAATATGCATATATATATATATATATATATTATATATATATATATATTATTAGTGAATGGAAGAAATGGAGTTGAACGAAGATTGTACAGAATTCCTTTTATTACATTCTACACATTGCACGGTTGCAACACCAAATGGTCTTATCTCCAACCGTGCTTTTTTCTGCTGTGATTTTTGCTACCCAGGTATCGGTTAAACTTTTGAATAATCTGTAACAAGAAAATTTATCTTTCTATTTCAACAAAAAAAAAAAAAATATATATATATATATATATATTATATATATATATATATATATATATATATATATATGTATGTATGTATGTATATATTCAGTTTCCGTCTACCAAACTCACTCACCAGGCTTTAGCGTACCCGAGACTATTGTAGAAGACAGTAGCTGAAGATGCCACTCAGTGGGACTTAGCCTGGAACCATGTGGTTTGGAAGCAAACTTCTTACCAGAAAGTCACGCCTGCGCTTACATACAAACATGCACTCCACACACAAACACACACACACACACACACACACACACACACACACACACACACACACACACAAACACACACACACACACACACACAAACACACATACATACACATAGTGAAAAGGAGATAGAAATTGGAAGAAATGAAAGCTGGTTCTACAAAATAGTTATTGTTATTGTATTAAGTCGTGGATAATTGTCGGGTGCATATGGAAAATGCCAGTGCAATTGGGATTATGTGCATGCTTCTGCTTTATTTCTTTATTGATTTCTATTAATAATTTACTCCTTTTCCACCCATTTTCTTTTTACTGTTTGCTTACATAAATTTTCTATATGTGCTTCTTTTTTATTGAATTATTATTATTCGCTATTTTTATTGTATTATTCTCAAATATACACTTGATGTACCTTGAAATATAGAAATATTACTTCGTACTATTCAGAGTATAATTTAAATATACAGGACACATCTTTGACGTATTTCCCGTCAAGTTTTATTGTTAAAAGACGTGAATTTCAGGGACGTTAGTGAAGATTTGCGCAGATAAATATTGGGTTGGCAACTAAGTTCCCGCTGCTTATTTAAATTTTGGAATTTATTGCGTTTTTAAATTTTGGATTCTATTTTTTTCGAGAATTCTATTTTTGAATCATTTTGGAATCTATTTTTTTTTTCTCGTTAATTTTAGTTAATTTTTGTTTGTTTTCAGATCATTAAACTGGAATGTCAAGTTAAGAAAACCGAGCATTTTCGACACCTCCTTCTTTTTGCTTTTAATCAAGGTTCTAAGGCCGCAAAAGCTGCTCGCGACATTTGTGCTGTGTATGGAGAGGGTGCCATAGCTGAAAGAACCGCTCGTGATTGGTATGCCAAGTTCAAAAATGGAAATTTTGACCTCAAAGACGCACCTCGTTCTGGCCGTCCAGTTGAGTTCGATGAAGAGCGATTAAACCAACTTTTGCACGAAAATTCTCGTCAAACGACAAGGGAACTGGCAGAGAAAATGAAATGCTCCCACACTGCTATAGAGAAGCATCTTCACTCGATGGGAAAGATTCAGAAGTATGGAGCATGGGTTCCGCATGCTTTAAGTGACAGCAACAAAAATCAACGAGCCACAATCTTCGCTGGTTTGCTTGCTCGTCACCGCTCAACTCATGGACACAAGCAACGATTTCTTTACCGAATCGTTACTGGCAACGAAAAATGGTGCCTGTACATCAATATGAAGCAGCATAAGGGATGGCTTAGCCCAAGTAAATAAGCGACATCACGCGTGAAACAAGATCTTCATCCGCGTAAAACGATGTTGTGCGTATAGTGGGACTGGGAAGGGATTATCCATTACGAATTACTTGAATGGAACTAAACGGTCAACGCAGGACTGTATGTTCAACAGATGGAACGACTCAACACTGATATTCAAGAGAAAAGACCTAATCGGCAGCATGGAGTTCTTCTGCTTCACGACAACGCCTGCCCTCATATCGCCAATATGACCAAGGAAGCCATTCAAACGCATGGCTGGGAAGTGATGCCACTCCCGCCGTACTCTCCTGATTTGGCACGAACGGATTTCCACCTCTTTCGATCTCTTTCAAATGTTATGCGCCGAGTTTCGTTCAATACTGATACAGAATTGAGAGCTTGGTTGGATCAATTTTTCGAGTCGAAATCGGGTGATTTCTACCAACGAGGTATTGAAAATTTGTTGAACGTTGGGAAGAAGGTGTAAACAACAAAAGTGAATACATTATTGATCAATTAGTTGTTATTCTTTATTAAACCTTTAAAAAATTTAAATTTAAAAAAACGGCGGGAACTTAGTTGCCAACCCAATAGTAATCTAAAAACTTCAAACAATAGAACACTTGATACTGCGAGTTAGAAGAGAAATATAAGTAATGTAAGCTTGTGTGACAACGTGGGAGAAAATTACAGAAGAGTATTGTGTCATGTTTGTTACACTAGCTGATAGAAATCTACATTAATATGACGCAGTTTCAAGCTTAGAAAATGACATTTGTTGGTTTTTCTGTATACCACATGTTATTTGTAAGGGTGCATGGCTTCCTAATCAGGGTGTTGCACTCACGATCACGAGATCCTGGTTTCAACTCTTGGAGTGGGTGGTGTTTTGTGCTCTTGAGCAAAATATCTCACCTTACGCTACTCTGAGATCACTTCGACATCCGACGCGTTGATCACTGTGCACCTGTACAGTCAATGTCGATTAGATTGATTGATTGATGGATTGATTGATGATTGAGAGAGAGAGAGAGAGAGAGAGAGAGAGAGAGAGAGAGAGAGAGAGATGGAGAGAGAGAGAGAGAGAAAGAGAGAGAGAAAGAGAGAGAGAGAGAGAGAGAGAGAGAGAGAGAGAGAGAGAGAGCTAGTGTACAGCACAAACATTTTATGGTTATAAAAAAATCATTATTGTAGATTGTTCAGCAAAAAATTGCAGAACCGTCTTTCACGGACTACAAGAGACTACTTCCATATGCTATTGTTGCCACCATTGATGTTGCCGTTGTTTTTGTTGTTGCTGTTGTTTTTGTCGATGTCATTGATGGTCGTGGGTTTGTTGCTGTCGTTGTCTGTAGTACCTATCGATGTTTCTGTTGTCAAGTTCAGAATCAGCCTAAATCAAGTAGACCCGTGTTTAAAGGAACTCCAGCCGTGACCATATTACTCGTCTTGCATATCCTGCGCTACATTACCCAGCATGTCTTTTTCCTCTTACTTAAAGACGTTGTGACTCAGGGTGATTGTTGGTTGCAATTACTAGCAAGTCGAACGACCATGAGTTTTCCCTTATTCACTCATCTTCATATTATATATTTAAGTATATATAATTGATTGTGTATATACGCGTATGTTGTTGTTTGGCCCTTGTTCAGTTCCTCATTCCAGTAAAGCAACGATTAAAAACATCTTAATAGGGAGCACCTCCTTTTTATTCCTGATATAACGTATCTAGCTTGGTATTATCTTACTTGATCTGCCAGATTTTTAAAGAAAGCGATAATGTATAGTTTTGGGGTGATATGGAGCCTGCTTGTGAGTGAATTTGGTAGGCATAAACTGGGCGAAAGCTCATTTGATATATATATATATATATATATATATATATATATATATATATATATATTATATATAATATATATATATATATATATATATATACCTTCGAAACGCAGAGTAGATGAAACAGGGACAACTGAAGAAGGGGGATATTTCTTGTGTTGTATGTCTTGTTTCTCTGTTTTTTCGTTGTTTGAAAAAAGTTCCTTTCTATGTTTTTGTTTTATGTTTTCATTTCTCATTGTGTTCAACGTATTTTTATGTCCTGTACCCATATATGCATGTATATATATATACATATATGTGTGTGTGTATGTATTTATATATGTATGTGTATATATATATATATATTATATACATATATAAATACATAGACACATACATATATATATAATATATAATATATATATATATATATATATATATATTATATATATATAATATATATATATATATATATATATATATATATAATTATATATATATATATATATATATGCATATAAATATTTGGTAAAGAAAAGATTTGCAGTTACTTTTGAGTTTTGGTTGTATAGCTTTAATCGGACTGTAAATTACTTTGGTTTACCAAATCTTATACATCGTTATCTGGCTTCAAGGTAGGTGTGATATAATAGTATATTTTGTGGTATATAAAAAACCGTCTTTATGGATGGTTTGATTGGTTGTGCGGAAAATATAAGTTTTAAATAGAACAATGAGGAAGAGAAAGCGCTAATGATAAGAGCAAGATAACGAACACTTAAAGCGTGAGAGATATAAGGAAGGACTAGTATGGAAACTATTTTTGTTACGAAAGGGATTATTGATTCTTTATATGTTAATGTATATATAGATATACCGTAGTTACTTGATATTTGATTTGTATAGGAGTGCCTGTCACAGACGGACCACAGACAAGCTTCATTCAGTGATTTGTGTTAAGGTGCTTTGTTTAGTCTCATAATGTGGTTAACAATAATAAATCTAATAATAACATGTAAACAATAAATAATACCTTTTTCGTCAGTCAGATAGTTTCTATATAGGTTTAGTTGTAATACCAGGAAAAGTGCTTCTAGTATCCCTTCCTTTTTACGCGTACACTTTAAGTGCTTGATTTCTTCCTCTATTTCCTCTTTCCTTCCTCTACCACTCCTTATTCTAAAAGTCTCTGAAACCCTTATTCCCCACTACACTATTGTATTATTCATTAAGACTTATTTATATAGCACAAAAATATACTGTGGTACTTTACTGTGAAATCGTTTCAGACCCACAAATGGCATTCCAACCCATTAAAATAAAAAACAAAAAACAAACATACCCGTCAACGCAAGCGAGTGTTGTGGGGGCATGTACCATGCTCTTGGTTGCTGTTTTAGGTGCCTGTGTGGTCACGAGCACACATAGGCACTGACCCAGCAGAGCATCAAATATGTGACAGCTGGAGGGTAGCACTAGAACTAGGCTGGTACTCAGCTGGTTCTCATTTTGAACCAAGGAACTGGAGCAAAGTGAAATGATGTACCCTACTCAAGGATTCTGACTAAGAATGTAAAAAGTAGTTACTAGATACCACAATGCGCTTTATCCGATGATTCGACTCATCGTATGTGTACGTATCTGTATGTGTGAGTGTGCGGATGCGTTTATGTGTGTGTTGGTACCGATTCTTTTATTCCTTTTACTTTAACTCCTGGGTTAATCTGTTATTAACACTAATTGATGGAATTACTTTTGATCTTTGGATGTCAGGTATTCCTTTGTTCTTATCTTCATTTCATATGAACTCTTTGGTTCCGCGGTTGTGGGCTATTATATCTTTGACACATTTACATCTTTCATTCCTTCCTTTCTCAAAACGTTCGAAACCACATTACTAAACCACGTTTCCAACAGCATATATCTTTTCATCGCTTCTTTAATCAATGATTTCAACCCATTTTCCAAAATTTTGGAGAAAATGTTCACTTAATTTATCGACAGCATTTTCTAATTTACAGCGAATTCTCAAAGTCTAACGCCTAACAAGACATTGATGCATAGCTGTTATGCTTGTTCAACAGCTTTCAAGAAGTACTGGCAATCAAGCGACCCTTGTCTAAGAGGTTCTAAAACACTTCCAATTCAACAATGCACGATTCAACAACATCACTGTCAGGTAAGGGAAGCATTTTTTAAAATCCGATCTTGTAGTAATTACATTCTTTTTGAGATTTTTCCTGAAATGAAATAAATACCAGACATGCTTTGTTCGAGGCAGAAATTGCAGCTGGTAATTTAAGTTGTTGCAAGCTCTGTCTTTTTCTGATACCTCATACAATCGAATTGTTAGGAATTCTTCTGTGTCTTCAGGATTATAAGCATTTCTTCTGTTAGCTTGTGTGTATAATCCGAGTGTGGCAGCGACGACCGAAGCAATCTTCGCCTGTTTTCTCGTTGTTTCCTAAGCTCTCTTGTCTATACTCCCTCTCTCCCTCTCTCTCTCTTTCCCCACTTTTTTCTAAGCTCTTTTTCCTTTTGGACAAAGGTCAATCGGTATTCGATTCACTAAGGTCTTTAAGTACTATCTATCTATCTATCTATATCTATCTATCTATCTATCTATCTATCTATCTATCTATCTATCTATCTATCTATCTATCTATCTATCTATCTATCTGTCGGCCTATCTCCCTGTCTCCCTGTCTGTCTTTCTTTTCTATCTATTTATTTCACATACACACATATATAAATACGTGCATTTATACATATATGTATGCATACATACATATATGCATGCATGCATGCATACATACATACACACGTGCACACACACACACACATATATATAGTCAACAGATGAGGTCGAGAGAATCTCAATATCAAAAACACTTAGTAGAACCAATGATTTGAACTTACACTCCAATATCTTTACCGAGGATCATATCAGGAGAGAAGGGAGTAGCTATATGGAGAATCTAAGTGAGTAAATATAGAGACAATGAATCAAATAAACAGATAAAATCTTGGGCTAAAATATTCAAAATGTATATACAAGTATACATGTAAAGAGAGAAGGCAAACATAAAATTTCCAGATGTATATATATATGTATATATATGGTGGTTATCTACTCCTTATGCAGAGTTTGACCACCTTCTGTACCTACACCTTAAAAGCATCAGGGCATCTGATGAGTGGCTTTTTAAACCGGACAATATTTTGAAATGACACCCACATAGATCGCATATCCGATTTGGACCACCAAGAGCTGCAGATAAGTTCTAATCATTGTGGATCTTAAAATGGCCTCCGTTTGATTTACAACCCTTCTGGCTTACATTGCACTGAAAGGTGTGCAGACACACACACACACACACACACACACACACACACACACACACACACACACACACATATATTATATATATATATATATATATATATATATATATATATATATATATATATATATATAGGGTGCGAGGAGTATTTGAGGACAGTTTTGGTATACAATAAAACAACTTATTTCAGCGTGAATAAATATGTATTTGCATAAACATTTGTACAATTAGTCTTGATAACGATTTTCTAAGCAAGTTATACTATGAAACCGCTTTCGGCTTCGATGACTGCTTCAGAGTGGGATCGAAACCGCTGGCATGCAGACACTGTATGGTCCTTATTCATTTCGGACATCACCTGGATAATAACGGCCTTCAGTGAAGCTATGGTATTATGAAGATGACGTTTAGTCTCCCTTTCAACTGCGCTCTACATTTAGTAGTCCATGGGGTTGAAATCTGGTGAATATGGAGGCCATACATTGAGTGTTATATAATCGTAAAGATTGTCTGACAACCATTCTTGGGTGATCAGGGCTTTGTGAGGAGGTGCTGAATTTTGTTGAAACGCGTATCGCCTTCCATTGTATACTTCATCAATTCAGTACATTAATGTATGCAGCAGCATTAATTCTAATACCCTGTGGAAAAAAGTAGGAAGGCATCACATGACCATCACTACTCACCACTCCTAAAGCCATCACAGTTGCTGGAAATTTCGTGAGTCTATACAAAACCTGTCATTTCTTCTGTTAGACTTGAACCTAGTCAAAGTTTTTTTCGTCATGGAAAAATCAAAGCGTGCCTTGTTCATGAGAGTTTTTCACATCGTTAAGTAACCGTTTTGAACGGATAAGACGATTTCCCTGTGTCTTTGCAGATACGAATTGGTCTTTCCTCATTATATAGGACTTGTATCGAATGTCATGATGAACAACAGTTCTGATAGTCAACTCTGACCCCCGAAGTTCTTTAGAAATGGACCTCATTGATCTTCTGGGGTTTTCATCGGTAATGTTTTGAACATGTTGTATAAATTCCGGGGTGCTTTTAGTGTCTGAGTGTTGTGAATGTTTTTTCTTTTTGATAGAGGTGAAAAATTGGCATCACATGCCTCCAATTCCAACCGAAATGTGTGTACAAATGATCTTGCAACATTTAGAAAGCTGCTAGACTGAATGTTTTTCATTTCTTAAGTTAGCATGGTATCTTGAACAGGTTATCTGGAAAAAAAATATAAACTAAATAATTTGAAAGTGTAATGGACTAAAGCCGAAATATCCTCAAATACCCCTCGCACCCTATATACATACATACATACATACATACATACATACATACATACATACATACATACTTACATACATACAAGATTGCGAAAGAAATAGCAGCTAATCAAGTGCTTTTTAGCACTAAGATCGAAATCATTATACCAGGTTAACTGCCATTCCTTTTGCAATCTTGCAGAGGTAAGAGACAATTCTTATTCATTTAGATTTTTTTTCCCAATGCCTGTAAAAATTGAGTGATAATTTCTGTGGCTTCGGAGTTTCTATGACCCCTATTTTTAGCAAAGCTGGTGCTTCTTAGAACCCAAATTATATATATTTTCATATATATTTATTAATTTTCCTATATGGTTTTTATGCTTGCGGCCACTAATACAGTAATATTATTATTTCTTATAAATAATAATAATAATAATAAATAATAATAATAATAATAATAATAATAATAATAATGCCCTGATGCAGTACCAGGCAGTGGCTCTCATGGCTTCTGATCTTAACTGATTGGAAGTGTTATCATGTACATTGTTTTGTCTTGGTATAAAAGATGGGCTACAGCAAATATTCTGCTCAATACCACAGATTTGCTTGTCAGTTGTTTGACCTTAACCAGTTGAGCATGTCCCTTAGTGGCTGACGATATGTGCATCTCTGATCACGAGCAGAAGTAGTGGGGGAGCATCATAGCCATGTGTTGAGAGGGATTCTTTGGGGTTTGAATAGTTCACCTCTGGAAACATGGGTGGTTCTTTCAACATCCTTAAGCAACCCTTATTCAGGACCGTTTGAGCGGGATGGGCTACTCAACCTGAAGAAAATTCTAACTGGGCCCCACCTGCAAGGTCATGTGCTGTTTATCTTGATATGAGATCACCATGTCGCGCACATATGGTTGTGATGCATGTGCCTGGTGTACCTTTATCAGACGGGTAGTCATGATGGGTATATTGGGCTTCGTATATTTTACCCCAGTGTCACTTTGATGGCATGAACTGCTCTCTCACTCAATAATAATAATAATAATAATAATAATAATATATATATATATATATATTAATATAGCAAACTTTCTCAGATTACATAGATTCAAAGAATTAGAGGGTAGAATGCGTTACAAGTCTGATAGCTGTTTCTGAGTGCTCGAAGTTACTTCATAATGTTGGCAGATTTAATTTATTAAAAATTTTCAGCCAGTAATGGAATCAAATAAACATTGGTAAATTTGTTCAATTTTCGGTTTTCCTGTACAATAATAATATTGGCCACCCTCTTCCTTAAATTTAACACACCTTGATACAGTAAACACGCGTGCATAAAATCGCTACCTTGTGCAGTCTGAGCAATTCTCACACCCTACTCTACAACAATAATAATCTTTTCAAGTAATGTGTGTTCACAACACATTCGATTCATTGTTGTAAGGGACATTTGAGACACCGGTGTTTTGACTTTGTTGTCTCTTCAATCAAAAGACACGATAACTATTCATTTATGGGATAATGAAGCAATAGATTTTTATGATTTAATAAATTATCACGTGCACAGAGAAGAGCGAGAATCAAAACGATGACTTACACTTTCATTCTTAATACGTTCCGGCAGATTTGAACGTGAATGGTTAATCGCTGATGTATTAGTCTTCGGTAAACATCTCCTTTTAGACAATGCGCGTTGACAACACACTTGATTTATTGGTACAAGGGATATTAGTGTTTCGACCTAGTTCTGTCACTCCAGTCAATACTATCATCGAATCAAAGAAACTAAACAAGAATGGTAGCTCTTGTTTATAGAGTTCAGCAAACAAATTAATTTTGATGCGTACTGATGTCTGTCAAACAAATAATAAATTGCCATGTGCACAGAAAAAAACCAGATTCAAAATGCTGTCATGTATATATTGATTCTTAATACATTAATACAAATTTAAAAGTGAATATAATTAACCCCTGTTGTTTTGACTTATTTCTGACTCTTCAGTCAAAGCTACCGACAGATCACTGAAACGAAACAAGAATGATGACACTTTTATATTAAAACGTTATTCAAATATTTGAAATGTTAGTCAACACGAATATTATAATAAATTCTATTCTGTTTCCAATATTGAGTCATCCCATGAATAAATGTTCCGTTCTTTGTCTCAAAGTAACTTTAAGATAATAACATCAGTTAAATATATAACTATATATAAGGGCGTCGATCTGTCAGAATCGTTAACACGCCGGGCGAAATGCTTAGCGGCATTTCGTCCGTCTTTAAATTCTGAGTTGAAATTCCACTGTGGTCGACTTTGCCTTACATCTATTCGCTGTCAATAAAATAAGTACCAGTTGAGCTCTGGGGTCGATGTAATCGACCTACCCGCTCCTCCGAAATTGTTGTTCATGTGCCAAAATTTCAAGTCAATATATAACTATATATTACATGCTAGATAAACTCTATAATATGTCCTAGATACTCACTATGTTATAAAGAGGTTATATATACGATTGTGTATGCATATGCGTGTGTGAGTCGTTTGTCACCAAGTAGTCGCTAATTGTCTTTGGAAGTGAAGATAATGTCAATAAATCCCAAATTTATCATGTACGGTGTTTATTATACTTGTATTTGCCTTTATGTTTAACTGTACATGCCAACGTCCGTTCTGAGTAGTTTTTTTCAGCTCATTTTCTTACAACAATATAAACATAAACTGTACGTGATTGTAGGAACAGCGTGAAATAGAAGCTAAATCTCTCCTACATCACAACCTACCGTTTTTAACAGATAAGAGATGTTAGAT
>NC_043002.1:33040584-33043084 GCF_006345805.1 Octopus sinensis | reverse complement strand
GAAATAGGTATTTCGTCTGTCGTTACGTTCTGAGTTCAAATTCCGCCGAGGTCGACTTTGCCTTTCATCCTTTCGGGGTCGATAAATAAAGTACCAGTTTCGCACTGGGCTCGATGTAATCGACTTAATCCCTTTGTCTGTCCTTGTTTGTCCCCTCTATGTTTAGCCCCTTGTGGGCAGTAAAGAAATATATATATATATATATATGTAGAAGGTATATACATACATACACACGCACACACACGCATATATATATATATATATATATATATATATATATATATTGTGTGTGTGTGTGTGTGTGTGGTGTGTGTGTGTGTGTGGTGTGTGTGTGTGTGTGTGTGTGGAGGCACAATGGCCCAGTTGTTAGGGCAGCGGACTCGCGGTCGTAGGTTCGCGGTTTCGATTCCCAGACCGGGCGTTGTGAGTGTTTATTGAGCGAAAACACCTAAAGCTCCACGATGTTCCGGCAGGGGTGGTGGCGATCCCTGATGTACTCTTTCGCCACAACTTTCTCTCATTCTTTCTTCTGTTGGCCTGCTCGCTTAGCCAGCGGGGTGGCGTCATTTGAAAGCTAAAACAATGCGAAGTGCATTGTGACCAGCGATGTGTAGCAACATCTGATAGCCTGGTCGGTCACGGTGATCACGGTGATATTTATATATATGTATATAGATGTGTGTGTGTGTGTGTGTGTATGTATGTATATATGTATATCAGAAACAAGTTAAAAATAATGGTCATTACATATGATTCCATTATATGAGCAAATTTGGCTTACAACTGTTTCCAGTAGTCATTATAGGCACACTACTGGTAGATTCATGCAACTGGTCTATAGATAAACTGAGGCAAATTGAACGACCTAGGAAGATTAAGGCTACTTTCGTCAGAGCTATTTCTGGATATAGCAAGCAGAGTACTTTCTCCAATGCTCTGCTTGTATAGCCAGAAATGGCTCTGACGAAAGTAGCCTTAATATTCTTAGGTCATTCAATATGTCTCAATTGATCAATAAACCGATTAAGTAAAGCTATCAATAATGTACTTATAATGACTACTGGAAACAGCTGTAAGCCAAATTTGCTCAAATAAAGGAATCATATGTGATGACCATTATTTTTAACTTGTTTCTTATATATCATTCTGTTTAAAAACTAGTTTCGCTGGAGCCCATCCATGGATTTACAACATAGAATTGTGATGAACCATAACCTGGGACCCTACCGAAGATTACTTGGTATTTTTCTAGTCTAACCAATATTGTTACCCTGGTGTGCCAACAGAGGGCTTATGAAATATTTTGCCCGATTTAATAAGCCCTCACTATATCTTTAGATATAAAAGTGAGGTTGTGTGCTGTCTGTCTCCTACGATTTAGATTCCTAACTACTCCCACATTTTGTGGTGCAGTTTAACCAAAACCGGACATCTTATAGTCGTGATTCATATCAAGCCCTACGATGAGTCTACGATTTTAAAAATAATTTACCATCAGTTTCTCCCATTTTTAATGCATTTTTGGCATATATAAGGGAAGTAACTCTCTAAAAATTTATTATTAAATCTCAGAACGTAAAAAGCTACAGTAACACTCCCCTCCTTTGTGGTTAGCTATATTGAGATGGCTATTATACTTTACATCTCTAAAAATGCTTATATAGTTATTTCACTTACAAACCCGAGCAACACCGGGCGATACTGCTAGTATATATATATTAACGTGGCACTCCGTTGGTTACGACGACGAGGGTTCCCTTTGATCCGATCAACGCAACAGGCTGCTCGTGAAATTAACGTGCAAGGGGCTGAGCACGCCACAGACACGTATACCCATAACGTAGTTCTCGGGGAGATTCAGCGTGACACAAAGTGTGACAAGGCTGGTTCTTTGAAATACAGGTACCACAGAAGCAGGAAGAAAGACTGAGAGAAAGTTGTGGTGAAAGAGTACAGCAAGGTTCGCCATTAACTCCTGCCGGTGCCTCGTGGAGATCTGGGTGTTTTCGCTCAATAAATATTCACAACGCCCGGTCTGGGAATCGAAGCAGAGATCCTACGACCGCGAGTCCACTGCCATAACCATTGAGACATTGCGCCTCCATACAAGCACAACACACACACACACACACACACACACACGCGCGCGCGCGCGCGCAGACACGCGCACACGTACACATAATTATTAGCGACAGAAGCTTTACTAATACCAAGCAGTAATCTTTATATCTAACCTAACATAGATGTTTTGTTAAAACACCGAATATTGAGGTACACATCTTGAGATGCTCACTCATATAGACACATGATGCATTAAAGCAAGCATATGTATACCGTTCGCAGACGAGAGTCGTCTGGCAACGGTGCTGAAACTGCCAGATCGTGTGATTTCGACGTACTGCTTCTCTTCAGGAACAGGCGCCCTGACGCCGATTACCAGTCAAATATCACCGCCAACGATATATAAAGTTATAGTGAGTTTTCAAGTACGGAAATTTTA
>NC_043002.1:32983084-33035584 GCF_006345805.1 Octopus sinensis | reverse complement strand
TTTTAAACAAACATCAAGGTAGTCCAACTACGTTTAGTGCGCAAAAAAAATAGCAGCGATCACATAGAGATATTTTAATACCTATAGCATATCAAATAGGCATAGCAACAAATTCACTTGATAATTTTTAGATAACGACGGAAAGGAAATAAGTCACATGAGTTCGAAGTTTCAGGAAGTTTTGATAAGTTGTCCAATTTAATTTTTTTCAGTATGTATAAACAATACACTGAAGGCATTTACATAGCGAATTTAAGTCAACAAAATATCTGATTTCCTCATCTGAAATAACGAAATAAAACTTGAAATGAAAAAATTGCAATGAATATATATTAAGTAAATTATTATTAATGAAAACAATTACAGGTGGGAGAGAGAACATTGCAAACAATGAATGAAATAAACATGAAATGAAAAAATAGTATAAATAAAAGCTCGTTCAAAACAATCTTGTACCGAATATTTAAATTTGTGAACTTGAAATATTCAATAATAAAAAGGAAGTTCAGAGAGTAAATTTTCCTGGAAACTTCAATTTATATAAAAAAAAAGCTCAATTGCTTAGTAAATATTTTTTCAGTAATTTATCGAAGTTGTAATATATCTCTAATTTAAACAAACTTCAAGGTAACCCAACTACGTTTAGTGTGCTAGAAATAGCAGTGATCACGTAGTTTTTATTGTAAGGGTTATAGCGTTTCAAACAGCCATACCAACCAAATTACTTCAATAATCTTCAGAAATCAAAATTACAGGAAATTTCTTGGAACATGAGTTTATAAAAAAATTTCCAGACGGTCAATCCTTAAATAATTACTTTCTTTTAGTAACTGTTACATACTTAATTAATAAGCAGCTTTTCCCATTATAATATAGATATACATATGTGTATGTATAAATGTATGTATATATGTATATATGCATATATATATATATATATATATATGTATATATATATATATCTATATGTATATATATATATATCTATATGTATATATATATATATCTATATGTATATATATATATATATATATATATATAATATATATATATATCTATATGTATATATATATATATTATATATATATATATATATATATATATATATATGTTATAATAAAGATATTCATATACATTATAATATAGATATACATATGTGTATGTATGTATATATATATATATTATCATATAGATATTCATATACATTATAATATAGATATACATATGTGTATGTATGTATGTATATATATATATATAATATATAATATATATATACATATATACAGACAGACAGACATACCTATGTATACACACACGCACACACTTCGTCGCGAAAGAAAAGGTAAAGTGGGCATTTTATTAATTGTTTGATATAGGTCGTTCAAACTGCACATATTTTATACTAAGGTACAACACAACATAGTTAGATGCGCGCCTTCGTTGAATCCTACACTCAAATCTTTGAAAAATATCAGGCCTCCACCTGCTTTTTCACCCCTACCTTCACTTTGTCTCCTTTATCACATGGTCGTCCTCGAATACTGCTCTTCATTGTACCAAACCGAGGGAAGTCAAATGGCACGTGATCCAGATAGTTCGGTACAGTGGGGAAGCACTTAACAATCCACTTTGCTGATTGCCTGATTTGGTCAAGATTGAGTCTGGTCGTGCATTGTCATGTTAGATGTGTACTGTTATCGGACCCTTTTTTGTATTGATGGTTTCGCTACAAGTTTTAAGTGTCTAATTGTACCGCTCGCTGTTGACGGTTCTGCCACGTTCCCTAAAACCAAGGAGAATGATACCTTTATCATTCCACAAAACAGTTACTACAACTTTCTGAGACGATCACTAGCTCTTGAACTTCTTAGACCTTAGAGATGAGGTGTGATGCCATCCTATGGGCTGAGCTTTTGTTTCCATATCCTAAAGACACGGTCACATTTCATCCCCCGACACCAGTTCAAAATTACATCGCACAAAATAAAGATGTTTTCTTTGGTTTCGAACGTTTCCAGATCAGAGCACACTTCAAATCATGTATCAATTCCCAAAGTACCCACTTTGTGCGCTCTCTGATGGTCTTCCTCTATTGCTGTTTGTGCAGCAAACATACATCTCCCCATGCGAATCATTTCATCTACTCGTTGATGATTTGTGTTGAGTGGTTATATCTGATGATCGGTTTGTTTTCAATACTGGTTTTTCGTTTCTTTAAATTTCTTCACCCATCTGTGTACTTTACTTTTGTCAATTGTGCCAGCACCGTAAATAATCTATAGCCTTTTATAGATGTTTGGCAGCATGTACTACTTCATCAAGAACTCAACGATAGCAAGTTGGTTCTATTTGGAACCCATTACACAGTGTAACACGATTTTTGTCCTTAGGTAGCAACTGTTATTTCCTGTTTTCTTACCCCGAGAAAGTATAAAAAATGGCTAATATTTCCTTCAAACTTTGCTTTTGTTACATCTATTCGAATCCCAAAGAATCTCTCTCAAAATATGGCTATGATGCTCTTCCACTACTCTTGTTCATAATTAGAGATGCACATATTGTCAATCACTATGGGACATGTTCAAGTGGTTAATGTCAAGCAACTAACAAGCAAATGGTATTGAGCAGAATATTTGCTATAACGATATCTCTGCTGCAACAACTCAGCGCTGAATCTGTCTGAGATATAATGGAAAATAGGTTAGTTTCAAAACATAGGAAATAAAACTTATCAAAAAAAAAAAAAAAAATCAGTGATATTTGCCTGCACTGAAGAAGAGCCGGGAGAAGAATTATAAATGAAGAGTTACGCCATCAGCATCACGAATCTGTGCTCATGAAAAAAAAAGTTATGACTTCTTTTACATTCCTTCCGTACAACCCTCCTGTATTCATATATATATGTGTTTGCCTGTGTGTATATGTGTGTTAATGTTAAAATGATAAAGGTGTTAACAACAAACTTATACTAATAAAAAGACTCAATACGTTCAGTAGGATCAAATTTATTATACACATATTAAGTTAATTAGGATTTCAAGTCTCACCTCATCTGGTTTATGACACCAGATTTTGAGGTACAAATTTTGTCGCTATTTACACAAGAAAACTTCCTTTATGATGGGGGCAGAAAGGATACTGGTAGATGCTTTTGCAGCCGAAATAGTTCAAACTTTAAGGATGTTTTTATAAATGTCATAAATAGTGTGTGTGTATATTCTTTTACATGGGTCTCTCTCTCTCTCTCTCTCTCTCTCTCTCTCTCTCTCACACACACACACACACAGATTTTTGTATGTATATATATATATATATATATATATATATTTGCCGCAAATGCAAAATATAAGTTAGTCCTAGAGTGCACAATGTTCCTGAAGGTCGGCAATGGTCTTCCTCGGTCACGATATATATATATCTGTGTAAGTGTCTTATAATCATATTTAGACGATGACCAGGATAGAATAAAAAGTTGTAATTGACAAAAATCTGAAGAAAAATCTTTTAGATGACGTATCAACTTTAATGATCCTTTCTACCGTAGATACAAAGCCGGAGGTTTTATGGAAGGGGCTAGTCTATATTACATTATGCCTAGTTCTCAACTGATACTTATGTCATCGAGCCTGAAAGTGTTGAAAAGAAAAAGTCGACAGCAACGTATAGAAAACAATTAAGTATAGAAAGTATAGAAAACAATTAAATTTTGGAAAAATTACACGAAAACTTTTTTAAAAGAATATCTGCATAGTATTCAAATACAAGGAAAATGCCCCTTATATTTGAATACTATGCAAATATTCTTTTAAAAAAAGTTTCCATTTAATTTTTCTAAAATTTAGCTGTTTTCCATTCTTAGATTTGAAAAAGTCTCAACGACTGAAACCAGAACTAAAATGTCTTTTATGATAAAACTATTTTAGCATTTTCTACCTTGATTTTTTTCCTTATACATATCAACTCGTATGTTCCTTTCGAACCTTCTACACACACACACACACACACACACACACACACACACACACATGTTATCTCATGCTTATACAAAATTCTTTTCCGATAAACTTTCACCCAAGGGTTTTCTACGAATATGAAAATATAAGGTTTACAAAAATACCATGTAGTTTATGAAGAGAAGCAAGAGGGTAATAGACAGAATGAAAGCGTGTGGGAAGAGAAGGTAGAGAAAGGAAGTGTACAGTACACATGTAGCATAATTAAGGACTGCGTAAGGTCTTTGTGTAAAGTCATACGGTGTGTTCTGCAGGGAATTCTAGCCAAGGTTCATGGCAAACGAAAGACTTGATGAAGGCTGAATCTGTGCTGTTTGATTTGATGACAAATCAGAGAGGTTTGTGGCAGGGTAAGGTTGGAAAATATTCGTATAACTTGGGAAAGCAGCATTCCAGTAGGCCGATGGTAAAATCCCTTGTCTTTGTGCTAATTTCAACCGTGACGCCAACTGTTTCTTCCATTTTGTCCTGTAAAAGGAAAATTGAGAAAGTCAGACAGAGAAAGGAAAGAAGCAGATGACAAGCAGACTCATAGACACTTCCCACACACACACACGCTCGCACACACACAAACACACATTCCCACACACATCGATGCCTCAATATCTTCTGTAAGTATGATAGATGTTCAACCAATAGACCAAAGTTTTATATTTTTTGTAGAAGAAAGCTACATTTGTGTCATATTGTATTTTATGGGGACAGAAAATTAAAGAATCTCCGTACGGTTGGAGAGGGCCTCCTAAACCTGTTACCAAATGGTAACAGTCTGTATTACATGTAATGATGTTGCTAAGAAGTTTCGGTACATTTCCTTGTCAAATGATACCGTCGATAGTGAAAATAGTGATATTTCGAGAAATCGTAAAGAACAATTGGTTTCCGCAACGAAATCAGGTGGATTATTTGATTGATAACTGTAAATAAGCAAGCTCAATTTATGGTTAATGTGTGGTACTCTGGTGGACTGCAAAGGGCATTTTATTCTCTAGTTCTTTTTCTACTTCAATTGATGGAAATTATATTGGTTTCAAATTTTGGCCCAAGGCCAGCCATTTCAGGGGAGGTAAATCGATTACATCGACTCCAGTGCTCATTTTATCGACCCCGAAAGGATAAAAAGAAATATCGATCTCGGTGAAATTTGAACTCAGAACGTAAAGACGGTCGAAATGCCGCAAAATCATTTTGTCCGACGCACTAACGTTCCTACCAGCTCATCACCTTACAGAGAGAAATAATATTATTAAAGAGGGCTTCAACTGGGATAAATGTGTCAGCGCATGTATCGACGGTATACTGGCAACTCTTGGAGCTCGTTAAGAGTTTTCCATAAAAGTAAATTAAATTAATCTTCATATTAAAATTTTGCTGTGATCGACCAAATCACGCCCAAAGAAAATCAAAATCAAAACCCAAGTCTTTCAACAACCGACTCTTTTGCGATTTTCTTTACATCTTCCATTAAATTCGAATATAAACGTTTATTATATAAAGTGTCCATAAATTCCCTTTACAATTTCAAAAATTTATTACAAAGGCAATTGATGAGATATATTTATCAGATTTGCTCTATGTACTCAGAGGTTATGAAAGATTTTAACCACATTGAATTTGTGATTTTCAGGTACTCTCTTGGTGGAAAAGGTTCGGATAAACCCTACAAAAATGGCTACTCCTCAAGAAAAGGAACAATGTGTATGGTGGTTTATTGAAACAAAATCTGACATGCAGACCCCGTGACACTACAGGATTAAACATGGAATACATCCACTGTCACGTCCGTCAGTTTGTGCGTGGCACAAGAAACTTATGGAAACAGGAACAGTGTTGGATAAAGCGAAGAGTGGACGACCAAAATTATTTGAGGAAAACATCGATCGTATAAGACAAGCCATTACTAATTCTCCTACAAAGTCCATAGTACTGCTGCTAAACAGTTACAGCTACCACGTTCAACAGTGCACAAAGTCCTACTCGAGAATTGCGACTGTACTCTTAAAAAGTGCAACTATTACAGGCACTCAAACCAAATGATAAACCAAGACGCAAACAGTTTGAGTTAGCATGCGGGAACGAATTTCTGAGGATGCAGCTTTCCTCGCCCAAGTTTGTTTTAGTGATAAGGCAACCTTACACTTTTCAGGGAAACTGAACATATGTAATGTGAGAATCTAGAGATCGGAACACCTCCATGTGACTAGGAAACTTCACCGAGATAGTCTAAAGGTGAACATCTGGTGTGGGACGATGTGCAATCGAATCATTGGTCCAGTTTTCTTCACAGAGAAATCAATTTCTGCAAATGTTTACCTTGACTTTTTGACTGAATATGTGGTGCCACAACTGGACGACCTTCAACCTACCATCATTTTCCAGCAGGATGGTTCACCACTACATCTGGGACTGCATCTTCATGGGTTCCTAAATCAAACATTTTCAGACTAGCGGATTAGAAGGGATGCCCCAATTCCCTGGCCATCACGTTCCCCGGGTATCACTCATCTGAACATTTTTGTATGGGGTTATGTTAATGTTGTGTCGAAGCCCTCAGACGATGAAGTAGGCTTACCCAATACGTAGATATAGAGGAAGAAGTCTAGACGTCTAGGAGTTGAGTTGAGGCCATCAGAACGTGCAATATAACAGTGGCGACGAGGATTTCGTAGCTCACACAGCCACTGTGTAGCATTGCGATATAACAGTTAAACATTGTGTGTCAAACGAAGATACAAGACATCAATGACCTGAAGCAAAGGGTCCCTGAATTCCATTGCAACCATTGATAGGGTTATGCTACAGTGAAAATGGCAGGAAATTGATTACCGCCTTGATGTGCTTCGTGCAACTAATGGTTCCCATATAGAGATGTATTAAATGAAGCACAAAAAAAAAAACTTCAATATCTACTCCTTATTTTTTAATAATTTTCACAGATTTATCTATTTATTTTCTTTGGTAATAAATTTTGAAATTGTAAGAAGACTTTACGGACACTCTGTATAACTAAAAAAACGAGTGGGTTATGGAGAAAAAATGTTCTGCAGTGAACTGCAAATGAAGTAGTAATATTTTTACTTTTATTTAAAAGCAAAGGATCATTCGTGAACTTCAAAATTTTCTAATTCTAAATGGATGCTTCATTTAACTTTGCAATATTCTTTTCCCGAAGTGAATGATTCAAATATAACTCTAAAAGACCGAAATCAAAGAAGTTTGATTTAATAGAAAAAATAGATGTGTTTAGATCAAAAGTCAAATTGAAGAAAGAGGAAATGAGATGTGGAAGAACAGCATCTTTTCCAGCATTTAATCTGCTAAAGATTAAAGGTGATAATTTATGCCGAAGATTAAAAGTAATTACAATAATAATTTTAATGTACAAAATATCTCAAATCATGTAGTAAAATTGATAATAGAATTAAATGACTACAAGAGTAGGGTGAAGAAAGGGAGTCTCCTAGGAATATTTCTCTAATAGGGTTAGCTTTGTTTTTTACTATTTCATTTTTCTTTGATTCTGTAAAATTATTTCTCCCATTTTCTTGATATGGTTGATAAATCTACTTGCCACTCCTCCTCCCTTAGGTTGGCGGTTCGATTCCTGGACCGGACGATGCATCATGTCTTTGAGAATGGGGTTTCATTTCATGCTGCTCCAATCTTCTCAGATGGTGCAGTTCTCTCTCCCTGCATCCATCCTTGTATCCCTCCCTCCCTGAATCCATCCCTACATCCGTCCGTCCGTCCCTCTGTCCCTCTCGTTCTCGATGTTCCGCTGAGTCAAAGAGTTTCTGTCGCGAGGGTGTCTATGCCTGCTCGCAAACACATAGCACCTAAAGCAATTACCAAAAGCATAGTACATGCTATCAGGTCACACTAGCTTGCGAATGAAGGTTATGGGTTTAATTTACGTTTATAGCTATTGTGAGGGCGCGTGGCTTAGTGGTTAGGGCATTCGGCTCATGATCGTAAGGTTGTGAGCTCGATTCCCGGCGACGCGTTGTGTCCTTGAGCAAGACACTTTATTTCACGTTGCTCCAGTCCACTCAGCTGGCAAAAATGAGTTGTACTTGTATTTCAAAGGGTCAGCCTTGTCACTCTCTGTGTCACGCTGATTATCCCCGAGAACTACGTTAAGGGTACACGTGTCTGTGGAATGCTCAGCCATTTGCACGTTAATTTCACGAGCAAGCTGTTCCGTTGATCGTATCAGCTGGGACCCTCGTCGTCGTAACCGGCGGAGTCTTTTTAATAGCTATTGTACCATTAAATTTCACCTTTGAAAAAGTCCATAGGAATATAATCTATCGATTGTTACTCTTTAGCTGTTTCAATTCGGATCAGTCTCAGAAGCCCTGGAAATGGATATGAGAACTGCGCTTCGTACACTGAGGTTTTTTCCTCTCGGTTGTCGTTGGAAATAGAATATGAATTAATAGAAGAAAAAATACATACTTTTGCAAGTTAACGATAAAACTTCGTCAATGTGAAAAATAACAAATCGTACATATCTTGCAAGAACCCTCAAACGTTTCGGTTTTTCTACGCCCAACCATTGTACAGTTTTGTACCATCATTCAGGAAATGTCTCTATATTTCTAGGCAACTACGGAAATATCAAAGCTTTGCTAATGAAGTTTAATAAGACAAAAATAGATTAAAAAAAAAACCCATCCCCAAATAGCTCTTTCACTTAAATATTTTTAATATCAATATTTTAAATTCTCCTCTGCAGTATATCTAGTTCTAGTTAGTTTCCTAATAACCAGGCATTAAACATATTAGCACTAAGTAACTTGATAGGCAGCTGATTGTTAAGATTTACATTATTTTTCACTAAATCATGCCTTTAACTCAGTCTCGTTTGTAGTTGAAGTTCAGTCATCTTAATCGAAAACTAATCTGCACGAACTTATTCTAAGAAACTCGATCTTATTTGCAACCGACAATATATCTCCAGAGTAAAATTTCAGTAAGCGCAAATACGGTTTCGTCATGTCTATTTAATTTTATTGGTAATTTCAAGTAACAAACTAATTAAGCCTAGGAGGAAGAGAAAGCTTTATATATGTATAAAGGTGGCTGGTGAGATCCCTAAACTGAGACTGGATGATAGATTTTTATTCTAAAAAGGAATGGATTTTTTATGGCAGGGGACTGCAATGAAATATTAACCCTTATCTTTTATGGAGACTGGGTTTGTGGGCTATGTGTTAATGAATATTTCTTCAATTCTGTTTCAAATGTAGGTATTTTATAATATATTAAAATTTTATATTGTGTCAAAATTCCTACATAATAATCAAACTGCGCAGAGAACAATAAACAACTAGAGAGAAACATATGGAACAACAACCTTTGCACCTACGCACATCCTCTTCTGAACTTCAAAGCATAAGATAAACAAATGGCCGAAACTTCGAAGTCATTGTCTGTAATATTCTTGTTTAAGAATAATAATTATCGAATAATAATTATCTATGTTTATGTATGTATATATGTATATATTTATGTTTGTATGTATGAATGTATGTATGTTTGCATCTATCTATCTTTATCTACTTTTATATATACACATGTTGAGGCGCAATGCCCAGTTGTTAGGGCAGCGGACACGCGGTTGTAGAATCGCTGTTTCGATTCCCAGACCGGGCTTTATTAGTGTTTATTGAGCGAAAACACCTAAAGATCCACGATGTTCCGGCAGGGGTGGTGGCGATCCCTGATGTACTCTTTCGCCACAACTTTCTCTCATTCTTTCTTCTGTTGGCCTGCTCGCTTAGCCAGCGGGGTGGCGTCATTTGAAGGTTAAAACAATGCGAAACGCATTGTGACCAGCGATGTGTAGCAACATCTGATAGCCTGGTAGTCACTGTGATCGTGGTGATATATACACATACATATACACATACATACATATTCACACATATGCATACACACACATGTATGTCCGCGCGCACACACACGCACACACATATATATGTATAGTTGTTCGTTGCATATACATATATATTACGCATTTATATAACACTCCTCTCCATCAGGCTGGGCGGTTAACGACCGTCGTTATCAGCTCATTCAGTGACAAAACACGGAATAGATTGTTAACAATTGTTAATGATATATATGTCGCTACGTAATGAATTGATTTTCTATGTACATTAATGTTTGACCTATGTAAAATATATTTTAAATATTTCATACAATTCTAAGGCGGCGAGCTTGCAGAATTACTGGCATACCGGGCACATTCCTTTGACGCGTTTCGCCCGTCTTTACGCTTAGAATTTAAATATAGCTGAGGTCGACTTTGCCTTACCGGTTGATCACTAAGGTCGAACTAACCGACTTACTTCCTCCTACGAATTTGCTGGCCTTGTGTCAAAATTTGAAACCGACATATTGTATAATTCTTATATTATGACAAAGACGCATAAACAAAAATATGACATATATGCATAAATGCATTTGTGTGTGTGTGTGTGTGTGTGTGTAGTCAATTCAAATAAACGAATAGAATTAAGGGACAACAAAAGGACGTGCATAAGGAATGTTTTAGCTTGACGCTCGGTGAAAAGAGAGTGTTTGACGCTTCGAGCATAGCTCTTCGTCGGAAAGGAGAAACGGAAAAGTCCAAAGAAGGAAAGGAAATCACCAACAACACGTGTGTGGTTACTTTGCAGAAGTGGTGTATATACGCACTTATGCATATGTGTGTGAGAGTGTGTGTTCATACATACATACATACACACACACATATATATATATATATATATATATATATACATACATACATACATACATACATACATACATACATACATATATATATATAATATATATATATATATATATATATATATACATACATACATTTATACATATATATATATATATATACATACATACATATATATAAGCAACAAGAATGACTCCAGTAATTTGGTACGATCGTTTCGTACTATATTATTTTATTAAATGTTGTATTACAACAGTTTTAAAATGCTGAGCACTCATCAGCCAATTATAGAGGTTTTCCATTAATACAAAAATTTTCATACCAAGTGGCAACATTATAGAGAAGGTAGATATATCGACAAAGATATACATTTGAAGTAGTGGAGCCCATCAACTGACTGACTAAGATTCAGTTGTTCCAGACTACTGTAAGGTTCTGAGAGGGAAGAACAAAATGAATATATATATATATATAACAGAATATATATATATTCTATATATGTAATTTACTTGTTTCAGTCACTAGACTGCAGCCATGCTGGGGCAACCCTTCGTAGGATTTTAGTCAAGCGAAACGATTCCTGTACTTATTTGTTAAAGCCTGGTACTTATTCTATCGGTCACTTTTGTCGAACCGTTTAGTGACAAGGACGTAAAAACACCAACACCACAAGCAGTTGTGAGGTGCAGGTGTGGCAGTATGGTGAGAAGTTTTCTTGTCAACCATATGGTTCCGGGTTCAGCCCCACTGCATGGTACCCTGAGTAAGTGTCTTCTACTATAGCCTCGGGCCGACCAAAGCTTTCAGAGTGGATTTGGTAGACAGAAACTGGAAGAAACCCGTCGCGTATTGTAGAAGTATAACCCATTTATTGCAGATAAATTTTAACAACAAAATCTTATATGGACGCCTAAAAGCCATATGGGTACCCTGGGGCATAGTAACCCTGGTTGAGAACCACTGATGTAAAGGCTCATGCGTTAGCTGGAAGTTAACTATGTTGATGCGGCAATGAATATTAGCTGGTATTGAATAAGAAGCTAACCTTTGCTATCCCGTTGGGTTAAATGGGTCAGGAAAACTAGGTTACTCTTTTACTTGTTTCAGTCATCTGACTGCGGCCATGCTGGAGAACCGCCTTTAATCGAGCAACTCGACCCCGGAACTTATTCTTTGTAAGCCCAGTACATATTCTATCGGTCTCTTTTGCCGAACCGCTAAGTGACGGGGACATAAACACACCAGCATCGGTTGTCAAGCAATGCTAGGGGAACAAATACAGACACACAAACATACACGCACACACACACACATATACACATATATACATATATACGACGGGCTTCTTTCAGTTTCCGTCTACCAAATCCACTCACAAGGCTTTGGTCGGCCCGAGGCTATAGTAGAAGACACTTGCCCAAGGTGCCACGCAGTGGGACTGAACCCGGAACCATATGGTTGGTATGATGATGATGATGATTTCTTGACCACTGAGGGTTTAGAAAAAGATTAAGAACTCTGCAGGTTATATACATATTCATAAAAAGTGAGCGATGGTATGAAAATAGATATGTTTCTTTATTAGCCACACAGGGCTGAACACAGACGGGACAAATTACAAATTACAAATTTTGGGGGAGAAAAAAAAAGTGGGGTAGGTTTTCGATCAAAAGGGATCGTAAAAAGGAAAGAAAAAAAGAAAAAAAACGATCAATAGAGATCGTGTATCACAGAAATGTCACGATGTAAAGTGTAAAGGGGGAAGCAGATAAGGTTTATCCGTGCAAAGAAAAGCCTACGAAAAAGACCACGGTAACCTCGGTCAATAATGTCACATGTTAACACATTTATTTGCAAGTAAGTAACTCTCTGTTTTAAGTTTTTCCGGGTTCATAGGATTATGCTCAAGGTGGCTTCGTCATTCATTCGTGCCATCCTTGCTACATTCACCCAATAGATAGGTAGACTGATAGATTGATATATATAGAGAGGCAGGGTGGAAGGGAAATTTGGGGTTTGTGATTCTAATATAACAACATCAACAACAACAATATAAGAAACAAACATTTACCTTCTGTTTTGAAACCAAGTCTTTATTTGAGTTTCGGACAGCTGTAGCGCTTGGGAGAGCTCGACTCTTTTGCTGACGCTCAGATATTTGTCATTCTAAATAATAATAATAATAATAATAATAATAATAATAACAATAATAATAATAAACAACAACAACAACAACAACAATAATAATAATAATCAATAATAAACAACAACAACAACAATAATAATAATGATAATAATAATAATAATAATAATAATAATAATAATATTAATAATAATAATAATAATAATAATATTAATAATAATAATAATAATAATAATATTAATAATAATAATAATAATAATAATAATAATAATAATAATAATAATGCCTTGATGCAGTACTAGGCAGTGGCTCTCATGGCTTCTGATATCAACTGATTGGAAGTGTCATCATGTACATTGTTTTGTCTTGGTATAAAAGATGGGATACAGCAAATATTCTGCTCAATACCACAGATTTGCTTGTCAGTTGTTTGACCGTAACCAGTTGAGCATGTCCCTTAGTGGCTGACGATATGTGCATCTCTGCTCACGAGCAGAAGTAGTGGGGAAGCATCGTAGCCATGTGTTGAGAGTGATTCTTTGGTGTTTGAATAGTTCACCTCTAAAAACATGGGTGTTTCGTTCAACAAGGTCATGTGCTGTTTATCTTGATATGAGATCACCATGTAGCGCACATATGGTTGTGATGCATGTGCCTAGTGTGCCCTTATCGGACGGGTAGTCATGATGGGTATACTGGGCTTCGTATATTTTACCCCAGTGTCATTTTGATGACATGCTCTGCTCTCTCACTCAATAATAATAATAATAATAATAATAATAATAATAATGATGATGATGATGATGATGATGATGATAATAATAATAATATTAACAACAACAACAACAACAACAACAACAATAATAATAACAATAATAATAATAATAATAATAATAATAATAATAATAATAAGGACGGCGACGACGATGATGATGATGATTTCTTGATCACTGAGGGTTTAGAAAAAGATTAAGAACTCTGCAGGAAAATACTGCACAATAAAATGAAAAGTTACATAAAAGTCTGTAAACAATAAAATAACAACAAAAAAGAAACTAAAGAAATCAAGAAGAAATAATCCCCCCAAAAGTGGGTAAGCTTTTGAGGTCTGTTCGTGGAAATTCCACAAAGTCAGTGTGATGCTGACTGTTGTAACAAGTGCCTTCTCCTTATTCTCCTCCACTCAATCTACAGTCGATGCTCAGAGTAGGCTCGTTCACTCTGATCATTCTTTCCATTCCTGCCCACTTTTCAACAAATTTGCTGAAAGGCAGCACTTCCCTCTCCACACCTACTTACCTTTCCAAGTGAAACTTGAAATAGCTGGAAAGGGTTTTGCCAAATGTGAAGCTGTCTGTCTTCAGCTCTTTCAGTGTAGCCCGCCACACAACCCCTTTCGCTTAGGCTACCAGACAGATAGGAATTTGCTTGATCAGAATAAGCTGTGGAAAAACGCGCCAGACAAAGAGACCACGTCATTATTCTTTTAATTGTTCCAGTCATTTGACTGCGGCCATGCTGAAGCACCGCCTTTAGTCGAACAAATCGACCCCAGGACTTTTTTTTTGTAAGCCTAGTACTTATTGTATCCTTCCCTTTTACTGAACTGCTAAGTTACAGGGACATAAATACACCAACATCGGTTGTCAAGCGATGTTGGGGGGACAAATACAGACACAAACATATACAAATCTATCTATCTATCTATCTATATATATATATATATATATATATATATATATACGACGAGCTTCTTTCAGTTCCCGTCTACCAAATCCACTTACAAGGCTTTGGTCGGCCCGAGGCTATAGTAGAAAACACTTGCCCAAGGTGTCACGTAGTGGGACTGAAACCAGGACCATGTGGTTGGTAAGCAAGCTACTTATCACATAGCCACTCCTACGCCTATTGTTAATAATAATAACAATAATCCTCTTTACTAAAGGCACAAGGCCTAAAATTTTGGGGGAGGGTACCAGTCGATTATATCGACTCCAGTGTTTCACTGGTTCTTATTTTATCGATCCTGAAAGAGATGAAAAGTAAAGTCAACTCCGGCGGAATTTAAACTTAGAACGTAAAGACGTGCAAAATGTCGCTAATCATTTTGCCCGGCATACTAACGTTTCTTATTTCTTTATTGCCCACAAGGAGCTTAACATAGAGAGGATAAACAAGGACAGACAACGGGATGATTAAGTCGATTACATCGACCCCAGTGCGTAACTGGTACTTAATTTATCGACCCCGGAAGGATGAAAGACAAAGTCGACTTCGGCGGAATTTGATCTCAGAACGTAGCGGCAGACGAAATACTGCGAAGCATTTCGCTCGGCGTGCTAACGATTCTGCCAGCTCGCCGCCTTCGCCTTGGATGATAACAATGCATAGGATATTAAATAAGATACATATTTCGAATTCAGAAGTTTAACCCAGAACTGCCCTTACAAATCTCTGAGGTGTAGTGTAGATAAAAGGGCCAGTTGAGAAAGAGCTAATTTCTAACCTAAATCCAAAGCTCCTCCATTGGAATTTCAACAACACGGTATTTTTGCATGTATGTGTTTATATGAGCAGTATCTAAAGTCAGTGCATGTGCAGGTTTTTATGCATTGTTTTACGTCCGTATTCTCATGCATATAGTTGCATGCCTAGACATGCGCATATGTACTTCAATAATAAACTTCTGGAAACTTTTACAGTTCCAGTGACGGATTGGATCTGTAGTCTTCGAATTAACTTCCTCCTTTCTGATTTTGAGAAGCCTAATTTCTCAAAATTGCTACTTAGGCAGTGTGTTACATATCCCAGTGTTCCAATAATTACAGGTATAAACCTGAACTTGCAATCCAGGTAGAGTAACTGTAGATGTATGAATGTATGTATGATATTTCTTTGAGTTTAATTTAAGTTCTTCTTGAGAGAGTTCAAATCGGTTGCTAACAAAGCAACAAGACAGAATTAAGCATTTCATAGTTTATTTTGGGGAAACGTTCTCTATTTACATAAAGCAAGTCGTTTACATTTTACATCAACTCCCTTACATTTTATTAATATATAAAGCTGGTCCTTTATATTTTACATTTTTGGGGTGAGGCACGTTGAATATACGCTGCCTTTACAAAATGGAAAACACTACCACCTCGGCGGGACACGTTCCTTAACACACCTACTCAAAAATATGTGACTTTACAAAACAGTGCCCAGTCTATGCGGATCTGCGCTTGGTTAAGCAACAGAAGCACGCTATAACAATAAGACTACTAGAATATCAAAGTTGCATACCGCCACAGGATACCGGGAAGATAATTAAAATCATGTTTAAAGCTATGCGAAAGGCATTTTTTAGAAAGACTTCGTATCCATTCTACTATTCTACCTGGTTCTGACATTATTGGCAAATCTATTGAATAAAATTGCCAATGATTAGAAATCGTCCAAAGCAACCATAAACAATGTCCTCTGTGTGAATACCTAGTTGTAAAACCATCTACATATTACTCTGACAAAACCTACGTTTGGTTTAACATTGAATAATTAATAACAACATTAATAGTGTTTTCAGCCAAGACGTAAATGCTGTATGGAATTAGAGAACTGTGTAATAGGCTGCTAAAAGAAGTTGCATATTAATTCAAACTGAGAACATTCAATTAGTTTCAGGTACTCGGATCATCGAATTAGATCACAACCGTCCTCCAAATATTTAGGAGTAGATGACGTTGATAAAATATATTACACAGAAAGAAAAGAGAGAATTACAAAAGAATCCTACGGGAGAGTTAGATCAATTTTAAAAATTGAAGACAATCGAAGAAATATGATAATAGGTATAAACACACTAGCTATCTTGGTTATAAACTACAACTTAAAAAGAACAAGGTTAAAGTTAAAAGAAGCGAAAGGCTTAGACTATCATTTCATTAAAGGCGGTGCTTCATCACAATGAAGAAAATTGTCGTGCAAGAATTCAACAACTCTTTTAAAAAGGAAAAGAAACTTTCAGGCAATTTCCCTTTCTCATCCACTGAACTTCTGTATGCAGTAATTGTTTAAAATCTTTATCAGAGCTGTTGAAACAATAGGGAATTGAGAGCATGCGCCTTGATTTTATTTGCTGCTGTAATAACTGCTCAAAGATGTGTATATTTACCACTTATGTTGCTTGCAACGTGCGCAAGCGCACTAGTTATAATATTTTCAGTAAACAAGGCGGCGAGCTGGCAGAAACGTTAGCACGCCGGGTGAAATGCGTAGCCGTATTCCGTCTGCCGTTACGTTCTGAGTTCAAATTCCGCCGAGGTCGACTTTATCTTTCATCCTTTCGGGGTCAATAAATTAAGTACCAGTTACGTACTGGGGTCGATCTAATCGACTTAATCCGTTTGTTTGTCCCTGTTTGTCCCCTCTGTGTTTAGCTCCTTGTGGGTAGTAACGAAATAGGTATTTCGTCTGCCGTTACGTTCTGAGTTCAAATTTCACCGAGGTCGACTTTGCCTTTCATCCTTTCGGGGTCAATAAATTAAGTACCAGTTACGTACTAGGGTCGATATAATCGACTTAATCCGTTTGTCTGTCCTTGTTTGTCTGTCCTTGTTTGTCTCCTCTGTGTTTAGCCCCTTGTGGGTAGTAAAGAAATAGGTATTTCGTCTGTCATTACATTCTGAGTTCAAATTCCGCCGAGGTCGACTTTGCCTTTCATCCTTCCGGAGTCGATAAATTAAGTACCAGTTGCTTACTGAGGTCGATCTAATCGACTGGCTCCATGGTGTTTACCATGCGTTGACGAGAGGCAATTACCTTGAAACTATAGTCCGTATGTATCACTTAGGTTTTCGAGGGAGGATGACCTCCCTTTGCAAATAACACAAGGGCACTGAAATTTTGTGTCTAAAGTCCAACTGGTGACGTTGATCGCCTGGGGCTAAAAGCATCAGTAACGCCCCACTCCCAGTGGCTAGCCACATTCAGATGGCTAGTACACCTTACGTTGTCAAGCGGTTACTGTTTATATCTCGTTCAGAGATTTATTAATGCTTTCAGACAGTTTTTCTAAATCAGTGACTGTGGTTGCTGTGAAAAACGTTAAATATTATTTGCAGAGGGTCTCCTTCATCGAAAACCGGTGTTTACCATGCGTTGACGAGAGGCAATTACCTTGAAACTATAGTCCGTATGTATCACTTAGGTTTTCGAGGGAGGATGACCTCCCTTTGCTAATAACACAAGGGCACTGAAATTTTGTGTCTAAAGTCCAACTGGTGACGTTGATAGCCTGGGGCTAAAAGCATCAGTAACACCCCACCCCCCCAGTGGCTAGCCACATTCAGATGGCTAGTACACCTTACGTTATATATATATATATATATATATATATATATATATATATATATATATGTATGTATGTAAATATGTATATATGTATATATATATGTATGTATGTAAATATGTATATATGTATATATATATGTATGTATGTAAATATGTATATATGTATATATATATGTATATATGTATGTATGTATGTATATATATATACATATATATATAACTAAACGTTTCAATACCATGTATTTATAACGCTACTAATTGTTTCCCGTACATGCATACGTTCATCAGGCGTCCATCGCGTCATCAGGCGATTGAGACCTGATGAATGTACGCATGTACGGGAAACTATCGTTAGCGCAATAAGTACCAGTAGTTGAAACGTTTCGTAATATTGAACTCATTGAATGGACTACTCTTCGCAATAACTTTTACGCAGTTAATTTCTTATATATATATATATATAATATATATATATATATATATATATGTATGTATGTAAATATGTATATATGTATATATATATGTATGTATGTAAATATGTATATATGTATATATATATGTATGTATGTAAATATGTATATATGTATATATATATGTATATATGTATGTATGTATGTATATATATATACATATATATATAACTAAACGTTTCAATACCATGTATTTATAACGCTACTAATTGTTTCCCGTACATGCATACGTTCATCAGGCGTCCATCGCGTCATCAGGCGATTGAGACCTGATGAATGTACGCATGTACGGGAAACTATCGTTAGCGCAATAAGTACCAGTAGTTGAAACGTTTCGTAATATTGAACTCATTGAATGGACTACTCTTCGCAATAACTTTTACGCAGTTAATTTCTTATATATATATATATATATATATATCCATACATGCATACATATATATTTATATGTGTGTGTATGTGTATGCATGCATATAATCTTTTAATTATTGTTGTTGTTGCTACTCTTGTCGTCATTATTGTTGTTGACGCTGCCCTTGGTTAGTAATATATCTTTCTAGGGAATTTCCTTTGGAATTTTATCACCAGCTTTATCAATAAACTGATCGTGTTCTTTATTTATTTTCTTCTTTGGTCTTGCTTTGATGAGAAAACCAATTTCGTGAAACAATTTACAGATCGATTTTTAAGGACTATTTTCTAAACCTGAGAACGATAAGTTGGTGAGCATTGCCAATAAGCGCCACTCTTTTGGTCACCCTATTATCGCCCCGTTTTCCTTCGCTCCCCTCCATTCTCGATCATCCCACCTTCCCCGAGAGAGCACAGTATCACCCACTTTGTGAACCACTGTTCTACAGTATATATCAACTAAAATAGAAGCTAGTGATAAGCCTAAAATTTGTGAAAAAAACAAACAAACAAACAAAAACAAATTTATACCAGCATAATCTTGCTTTAGGCATAATTATATCTCCGTAATCCAGACACTATAACCATTCGCACTCAATATTCCGATGTTGATGATAACATTTGTTCATTGCTGGTGGTGGTGCACCTCTCCTCTGAAGTACTTAGCGAAAAACTAGTAATAATCATTGTTTTCATTCAGAGTCAGTGGCAGTCCAGTAAGTAGTGTTGGGATTTTAATACTACGAGGAACTTGTATCAAACGAAACTAGGGGATTGGTTGTTGGGCCCCATACTTTAGTTTAATTTTTGCAGCAACACGTTGTTTGGAATTATGCAGGCATGTATGTGTCTCTCATCCTCTTAATTATAGCGTGCTATCATTTACAAAGCCTTTCGTAAGTTACCCGCTATCACCTTCTTTGCTATACTATTAAACTACCAACCTTAGCTGCTGTCGTTCAAAGGCTGCTTGATATTTACACAAGTTTAACGCATATGAAGTGTTGTCTCCAGCCTTTTCAATATTTCATTTCATACTGAAGCCGCAGTTTAAAAGAAAGAAAAGAGTTGTTAGGTCTTTCGTCTGCACACTAACAATGCAGACAGAAGATGAAGAACTGTACTCTGCACCTATTTCAGGGTTTCGGGGACTGGTGGAAAGAAGGAAGCAAGTTATCTTCAAAGTGGACACCTAACTCGAATACTTGACAGAAGTCTGCTAAATGAATCTAAGGTCATCATGGTGGTATAAAATCTGGTGATGGATTAAGTCTACCACAAAGGAATGGTTCCGCTCGCAGGCTTCCGCACAGTTTTTTTTTTATCTACACAATTTCACTCGCAAATTTCGAATCGAACTGATTTATGTAGAAAATACGTGTTCAAGATGCCGTGGAAGAGGATCGAACTCAAAACAACATAGTTCCGAAGCAAACTTTTTTAACCACTCAACTAAATATTTTACAAACAAACTACTACTGGGAATAGCAATTTATCACGAACGTTAGTCACGAGGGGTTTACGTCTATACTTTAAAGTATGTTTAGCTATTGTATATCAGAAAAATCGGACACTGTGTATTTTGTTAGAATGGTTTTATTTATTTACATTTTCTTTTTGAAATTTCGACTGTAAGGAGTTATTGTTAAGTACATGTTTAAAGAATGAAGGAGGGTCAACACCGAAAATAGTATAGGATTATTTCTTCACGCTCTTGCATATCATAAGTAGGACATTGTTCATTCATTTATTTATTGGGTCTCAATAGGGAGAGATTTTTCTCCTCACCTGTGTGAATGTCTTTTTACACAAAGGATTTCAGGAAGGTGGTAGTTTGCTAAGGGCAAGTGAATAGTTGACGCTTTAAAAGTAATTGCTTCGGTATGCTAAAGGCGAGGGCATGGACAATAGCATGACGAGAGAGAAGATAACGATTAGTGAAGGGCGTTGTTGGTGGGAAACAGACTAAGAAATCATTTAGTTGAATTACATTCAAACACGACCGAGCCGGGGGTTGATTTAGAAACAATAGCAACAGCAGAATTTACTTAAAGCTTCACTGAAAGTAACTAATAATAGAAAAGCAAACTAGATAAGGAGAGATGTTAATGCTTGTGTGACCTTAGTAACAGAGGTGCAGTGCTTATAGAAGATTTTGTTTTATTGTATCTTGAGAACAGTACTGTTGGTGGTAAGGGCAATGGTGGTGATGGTGGTGGTAGTGGCATTATCGATAATGCTACCTCAGTAGAATGTTATCGAGTTGATTTTGGCTATGGTAGCGATTATTGTGATGAAGGTGGTGGCGGTGATTTTGACGGTGGTGTTGTTGACGGTTTTTGTTGTGGTGGTGGTGATGGAGGTTGTAATAATGGTAGTATTGGTGGTAGAGTTGATAATGTCTTTACCACAAGAGATTGTTGCCGAGTTGATTTTCACCATAGGGGTGTTAGGTTTATTTATATATAGCAATGATGTTGGTCGTGATAATGCTCCAGTTAGTGGTGTCGAATGAGACTGTTAAATTTGCTACTTGTTGAGGTAGTGATTGTAGTGAGAGGGGAAGGAAGTAATAGCTTGTGGTGGCGGTGGTACTGATGGTGGTGCTGTCGTCTGGCATAAATTGTATATCATGCAAGACCAATTGGCAGGTATCCAATATCGATGTCACACAATAGCTGGACTTGCATGGAATGTTCGACGTCAATGAACGAGAATATATGATACAGGACTAGAGACATTAGGTCGCTTAAGAGGCACAGAAGAAAAGAAATAGCATATCTCTAGATTGGTGAGCCGGAGAGTTCAATCAAAAGAGGCCAAACGCGCAGTAAAAAATTTTCTAATTGAAGTAATCAGCGCAATTTTTTAAAAAGTTATAATACTTCGCTTTTTAAGCGGAAAGGTTTAACTGGTAGAAATAACATTCAAAGCCAATACTGTCTTAAAGGGGACCTTATCAGCCTAGGGGCCCAAAGCTGAACAATGTATGCTGTAAGCTACTGTCAATAAATAAATATTATAGTCCCTAATGCATTGTTTTGCCCTGGTACTTATAACATTGTTAAGATGGCCCTGGGTCAGTACTCTTAAATTATATTTTACTTTAAGAACAACAATTACAACAGCTACTACTACTACTACTACTACTACTACTACTACTACTTCATAAAGATGTCACGCCCTGCATGTGTGTGTGTGTGTGTGTGTAAGTGTAGATAGATAGATAGATAACGATGCAAATAAACAAATAAACAAGCTTGGGCTTGATATATTAAATATACACATATATATATACATGCAAATAGAGAAAAACGAAGACATAAAAATTTCTAGACAATGAACATTCATGTATAAATATATAGATATCTATGCCTTAACAGAGCAGATTTACATAGAATACTAAAAAAAAAACCATAAATCTAAGGGAAGAAGTTTGACAGATGTTTCTGGGTGGGGGAAGAATTACGTAACTATAAAGGAACATTCATGTATTAATATATAGTGATTTATATATTAACAGAGCAGTTTTACGCAGAGTATAAGGATAAAGAAGACTAAGGAGAGATAGGATGGTATTACATGACTGACAACCTTTTCTGGGGCTCGTCATGACGTAACAAATATTTCGGGGTGAAAGTTCAAATCCTTTGAGCACTATAAAGTGTTTTCTATATTGAGCATCTCTGCATCTCATCTGTTACCTTTCTCTCTCTCTCTCTCTCTCTCTCTCTATATATATATATATATATATATATATATCTATATATATATATATATATCTATATATATATATATATATATATATATATATATATATATATATTATATATATATATATTATATATATATATATAACAACCTCAGCACTACATTAATGTAAATCTTTTTGAATTCATAATATTCTGTACTGAACTTTTTTAATAATTCCTCCTGGAAATTACCCTGAGATGTATAATATATTTGTTTTAATCTTTTCTGCCCATTTTTTCAATGAGCTTGTTAAACCTCTTTATATTTTCAACATACTGTTGTACTTTTTTATGTCCGTAACATGTCCCTGTTACCGAAGACTGTATATATATATGTAATGTAGCAATTTGCAACAACCAATAATTAACGCAACCAAACTTCCACATGTTACTTTTGACAACCTTTTTCCAAAGAGTGAAACCGGTAAAGTAAATAAACATCTTTTAAATTGCATTTTCAAACCTTCTTTCGTATATATATATATATAATATATATATATATGTATGCGTGTGTGTGTATATATATATATCTTTATATATATATATATGTGTGTGTATATATATCTTTACATATATATATCTATATATATATATATATATATATATATATATATACTCTTTTACTTGTTTCAGTCATTTGACTGAGCACCGCCTTTAGTCGAGCAAATCGACTCCAGGATTTATTCTTTGTAAGCCTAGTACTTCATCTATCGGTCTTTTTTGCCGAATCGCTAAGTTACACACCAGCATCGGTTGTCAAGCGATATTGGGGGGGACAAACACAGACACACAAACATATACACATGCACATATATATATACATATATAAGACGGGCTTCTTTCAGTTTCCGTCTCCCAAATCCACTCACAAGGCTTTGGTCGGCCCGAGGTTATAGTAGAAGACACTTGCCCAAGGTGCCACGCAGTGGGACTGAACCTGGAACCATGTGGTTGGTAAGCAAGCTACCTACCACACAGCCACTCCTGCGCCTATATATATATATATATATATATCTTTTATCTTTTATTTGCTTCAGTCATTTGACTGCTGCCATGCTGGGGCACCGCCTCGTATATATATATATATATGAATGAACAAACGATAGAAAGTAGCACTCAATTCGTTTGATAGGAGTTATATTAATTAACAATTTGACTCTGTTCCATGCATCTTAAGGTTTTCTACGCCTTTAGAACGAAACTAAAACGTGAATCATCTGGAGAGGGAGAGAGAGAAAGAGAGAGAGTGTCTCTCTTGTCTAGATGGCTGACGGGTTAGGTTCGTTCTACGTGCCTATGAAACGTTAAGTTGTAATGAGATGAGTCCGACTGTTTTGAACTATATGTCCCTTAAAGTTTAATATCGACAATTATTACCAACAAAATGCTTTAACTGGATATTGAAAAACCTGCAGTCTCTGTTAGGAAGATATGAGACTCTATATGCTAAATATTCCTTACTAGATAGACAGGCCCAGACAAACCTCTAGGACACCTCCCCACATCTCGGTTAAAACTCCTAAGTTAAAGTACGAAATAGGACAAAACAACCCCGGTTATATTTTTTATGTTTTTGGACTTTATTACCATTTAAAATACTATTAAAATTAGAAGAAAAAATATAATTCAAGTAATCATGAAAAATATCATTATTTTTCTTTGCGTTAGTCCACGCTAAATGGTTATAGTTTTGTCTACCTGAGAACCATAATTTCAAAAGCGGGTTATACACAGAAACAGGTCAGTGTTTTTCTTTACCCTCATCTGTCTGCATTCTTTCCTTAGCATTTGGTTGCATTAATGGTCTTCCATTGCACTACATGTTTGTTTTTCTTTTTAAGAAGATATGCTTTTACCTATACATGGAGAAGCACGGTACCCATGTAGGCAAAACAATAGTCGTGTGGAGTGGATCAACACAAAGAAAGATTATATTTTTCAGATTATTAGAGTAATAAATCACTTAAATTATATATTTTCTTTTAATTTTGATGGTATTAAAGTTTTAAAAAAACTGAAAAAATACAGAGGAGTTTTTTTCCTATTTCGCACTTTAACTCAAGGGGTTTTTGTCTTAGAGGTTTTTGTCCTAGTGGGGGTTTTGTCCTACACTCTAGAGAAACACTTTACAGGACTATTAAAATATGAAGAAACACATTTAGAAAATACAAATACTCCGGATTCAATACCGAGTCCTTTCATAATTATGAATGCTGACAAAGTTATGAGATCAGAATGTAATCTTTTATACATACACACATGCATGCATACATACTCACATGCATACATACATACATACATACATACATACATACATACATACATACATACATACATGCACAAATGATGTCGAGATCTATGCACGAACGCCTCGGATCTTGAGTCACTTTGTAACTATGGCCGATTAAGAATATAAGTTACATAACATAACGTATTATATATATATATATATATATATATATATATTATATATATATATATATATTTATATATACAGATATATGTACACATAGGTAAAGGATAAAGGCCCTCTTCGGTTATGAATGACCATGGAATTGCACCTAGAAAATTACCCTCAGAAGAACAAGTCCTAGCAAGATTGTTTATAGAAGACCAACAATCGCCCATGTATACCAGCTTCCACTATCCACGCCACCAATTTTATCCAAGAGAGGGCAAAGTTCGATGCAGCTTGGCACTACTGACGTGGCATCTCATTTCTACAGCTGAGTGAACTGGAGCAGCGTGGCTTGCTCAAGAACACGACTCACAGCCTGATTCGGGAATCGAACTCACTTCCTCATTCATGATTGTGAGCCTGACTCTCTTACCACTGAGCCATACGCCTTCACACCCATAGGTATGTACACACACACACCACACATACGATGGAATTCTTTTGGTTTCCGTTTTTCCGTTTACTAAATCAACTCACAAGGCTTTGGTTGGTCCGGGGCTATAGTAGAAGACACTTGCCTATGAAGGTACCACGCAGTGGGACTTGAACCTGGACCCATGTAGTTTGGAAAAAAGCATCTTACCACACACCCACGCCTTTATACATATTTGTATATATGTATGTACACACACGCACGCACACACTCGCACTGACTCTCCATAAGAATATTGTCTGTCTCATCCTATTTCATTGCAGCAGTGACTCACTACCAAAACTTCTCTCATAACTTTCACTTTAATCTCCTATGTATATCTTACCACAAAGTTCATCCTTAGCGCACTTTAACGGTGTCCATTGATATTAAATACCTATCTACATTCTTATAAATAGATTCAATATTCTCAGCCCTGCCACTCAAATTTTCACGTCTAGTTACACAATAGAAACAATGATTTATTTCACTTTCTTTTTGCTGATTGTATTTTTATAAATTTAGTGTCTAGAACAGCTTTGTATGTTGAACTCCCCGCCTTTCCTTGTGTGTTCTCAATGCTATCAAAAAGTTCAGCTGAAAATTGTAATGATATAAAGGGAAGAGAAGAAAAAGAGAAATACTCCCCTCACTGTTCGCACAAAAGTGTGAAATCATTTTTCTGTCTTCAGTCGTAAAAATATATTCAAATTCACGAACCTTATAGCGTGATTTTCCCCAACGCATCACACACACACATACACACACACATAAGCGACATACGTTACAGAGTGACTAAAAAGTTGAGAGTTTCATGTAAGCACGTAATTCATTTCTAGGCATTTCATCTGGTTTTTCTTTCTCTATTTAAATTCTGCCAAGCTTGGCTGGGCTTTTCATTCTTTCGAACACCAATTGATCACTGGGGTCGATGCAATCGACTAGACATTTCTTTGGACAATATGATTTGCGGCATTTTGTCAGGCTTTACGTTCTGAATTCAAGTTCTGCCGAGGTCGACTGTGCTTTTCGTCCTTCGGGGCTGATAAAATAAGTACCAGTCAACTCCAGGACTCGTTGTAATCGACTAACCGCCTCCCACCAAATTTTATGCCTATAATAGAAAGAAGTATTGTGTCTATTATTCCTTCTGTCCTAAGGCGGCATGTTGACAGAATCAGTCACTCATCGGGATAAGTTCTTTGCGGTATTTTTTCCTGACTCTTCACATTCTGAATTCAAATTCCCCCGAGCTCAACTTTGCTTTTTATCATTCCAGGGTCAGTAAAATAAGGTACCAGTCAAATACTAAGATTAATCTCATTCTCTCGTAATTGCAGGCCTTTTCCATAAATTAGAAACCATTATTTCTATTGTTGCATGAAAGCTAGATTGCAGGAATCATTCGGACATCGGAAAAAGGACCTTCCGCAATTGGTTTATTTACGTTCTGAGTTAAAATCCTGTTTCGGTCAACTTTGTTTTTCACCTTTCCGGCGTTTGCTAAATAATAATCAAATGCAGGAGTCGATGTAATCGGTTGTCATGTCTCCACAAATTTCAAGCCTTGTACTGTTATTAGAAATTATTATTTCTACTCTTCCCGCCAGATCATCCTACCTTTACTCTCATTCAACTCAGCAGCTGCAGGCTGGAAGAGGCGTCGTGGCAGGCCCACATCAGATGGTTGAACGTGATTGAAAAAGATCGCCAGAGGCTCAACGTCAACTTGGAGGAATGTAGAGGGGTTGACACGAGACCGTCAGTGATGGAGAACACTAATGGACCTGGTCAGCTCTACGCATAATGACATCTCTGGGACCACTAACTTGGAATGACTCCAGCCCCTTTAAGCAAGAGCATGAAGCTAAAAAGCCAAGCCTTCTACGAGTATGTATGGAAAAACAAAAGTCTCAGAAAAAGAAGTCACAATTTCGATTTGAAAAAAATGTCACGGAAGGAAATGATGCATTTCAAACCATAAACACAAGTTAAGTAATTAATCAAGTAAGTTACTTATTAATTGATAACATTGTGTAACAGGAGTTTTGTCCTTGGGTAGCAACTATTATTTGAACTAATCATTTTGTCTGGCTTGAAATTTCATCATCATCATCATCATCATCACCATCATTAGGAGTAGTTGTGGTGGTGGTAGTCTTTTGATAGCGAGCGTTTCTTCCTTAGTGACGTTTGGTTTGGGAATGAGAACCCAGGTTCGAAATTTCCCCAAGACACCTGATGAAGACTGAAGGGTGCATCAGCCGAAACGTTGTGCTAATAACAAACAAGATGAGGACAAATATCCGTCAAATGTAAATAATGTACATATCTCCTCACCTTTTAAATATAGAACTGAGCAACACTTGCTGTGTCTGGAGGAAGGGCCTGAGCCCATAGCCTTTATAGGCCCCCTTCCGTGAAAGTAGCAGGAGGAAAACCTCTTCGTAGCAACTTGGCTTACTAGAAATTGTAGGTAAATAATGCTTGGTCTTCATCTCTTGATGGCGTTGTATAGGTACCGACAGTGTGTCCTGAGCATTTTAAGCCTGTCTGAGCCCATTCCTCTCGAGGTTTGAACAGATTTCTACTAGAGAGAAAGATAAGATGTGGTGCTAGTATTGGACAAGGATTTTAATTATCAAACTCGAAAGAATGAAAGACAGAGCTGACCTCCGAGAACCGGAATGAATATCATTTGACCATACTATAAGAGGTGCTCTAACGACTCTGTCACCTACTACTGAGCAGTCTTCAAAATCAGAAGAATTGGATAGTAAAGCACTAGATAATTCTCGGTAAGATTAAAAAAAAAAAAATTGTTATCGTGGTAACTGCAGTGGTTTTCAGTCACCTCGATGGAAGCTGAGCAACAACAAATGACAGCAACAACAACAACACGGTAGATGTCAGTTGATTGTATTGCTATGTAAACGCAAGTGTAACGCTGGTCCTTTGTAAGCGTTTTACACAGAGGTAAATATTATTTGAAAATCTGAAATAGACGTTAAGCGAGAGACTAAGGACTGACCTACTCTTCTACATCATACGTTTTAACACCATCCATTCTTTATTGCTCTCTTCAAGAAAGGGTGTTTTTATGTGAATAAGTTGTGAATATAAAGGCTAAACCGATAGGAATATTTTTCTAGGAATAAGTTGTGAATATAAAGGTTAAACCTGGTTCTCTGTAAATATGTTTTACATGTTAGCATGTATTATCTAGAAAATTTATCATATAAACGTTCAGTGACAGAATAGGAACTGACCTATTATTCTACATTATGCGTTTTAAAGACATTTTATCACCTTTGTTGCTGTCTAACACTCCTTTACTTTGATTAAATGTTTCACAAAAATACGATAATAGAAAAGCCCCAAACAAACATACATTTGCTTACTTGTAACAATGAAGAAAGCGAGATACACCAGCACACTGTTGTCTTTACAACTAGCGATATAGTCATCATTCTATTCTGTGGTCTTACTGACATTAAATGTGACAGCAATTATACAGACACCCAACATGATGACACGCCTACTTTGACAAGCCAAGAAGGGAGCCTCTAGAGTGGCCTCTTGGCCAGCAAGAAATAACAACTAAATTTCTCTCAAGTCAATTAATACCATAAAAAAAATTGGCTGGATAATGTGCGTTTGAGTTTGTTGTAGATAGGAATAAAGGGAGACGTAATGATTAGGAATGGAATAACTTTGATCGTCATCTTGCTCGGTTAGAGTTGACCTGAGGTTAAACAACAACAACAACAACAACAACAACAACAACAACAACAGCAGCAGCAGCAACGGCAACAACAACACCAATACATTAGTCTGCTTGGTCAAGGGCTGACCCGACTGAGCTGACTGGAAAACAGAAAATATAATATATGAATATGTTAACTGGTGAAAAGAAAATGAACATGTTTTGATGTTAGATCTCTTCGGCTAGAAATAATCAGTTCAAAGAGTCCTTCAAATCACACTGTACTGTCTCATCCCCCAAGCTGTGTCCCCAGGTAGAATCCTTTCTCATCCTCACCTCAATGTCTTCCCACTAGAATTGCTCATCTGTTTATATATTTTCTTCAGGTATCGGTTTGCAGCTGTTGAACTTTCACTGTATCAGTTTTACAAGCCCAGGAAGGGGGGGGGTATAAAGGCTATGGGCTCAGCCCCTTCCTCCAGACACAGCAAGTTTTAAAATAAACAAAAAGTATATAAATATGTAAAGTAGTTAAAAAGCAAAAAAAAGTTGGTTTCGATAATGGGGGATTCAGTTGTTCGATGACATGAATTACCTGCTCCTGAATTAACGTATAAGCAGGCGAGTATTGCACAATTTAAATAAACAAAATGATATCCGATCGTCTAAGAGGCAGAAACAATTTTAATAAATCAATAATTTATGCTGTATAGTATTTATTATACGCATGTATGTCTATGTTATTCAAATACATGCCACTGGCCACTTTTCATAATTTCTCTTGGCTCGGTTTTGCTTAAATTATGCAAATTACCTTTCCCACAACTGTTTTCTAATCCGCCTTGTATAAGCCTAAGTCCTTTGACTCCTAGAGACAAAGTCAGATAATTGTCGTACTGACTGAGTCAGAAACATAAGTCTACGACTATCTGCTTATCTCTAAACAGTACGTTTCTTTTCTTTAATTGCGTTGTCGGCTTTGGAGAATTCTTGATTCATCGAGATTACCTCAGTCTTCTCAAGTGGAGCTTCTGTACAAGTTCCATAGATTACCACAGTCTTCTCAAGTGGAGCTTCTGTACAGTTTCCATCCAGTTTCACTCACAACGTGTTGACTCAAACCCATGGTGAAAGACACTTACTCAAGATATCATGCACTGAGGTCAAACCCCTGATTTCGCTACTGCAAAGCGATCTTCTCAGACATTCGACCATGGCGTATCCATAAATAAACAAAAATGCAAAACCACATTTGACAATAAAATCCAAGAGATACAAAATGATAGGGATGGTCATAAATTTATTCGGCTAGGGATGAACTAGGGCTAAACAGTAGCTAATCTCTTCTGACTCTGCTGTCACGACTGCTGAATCAGTTACCATGACAACACATCTACCCCTCTGATGACACTACAATCAATAAAACTACTACCATCATCACGAACAACAATAACAACCCTAGCATCACCATCATCTTCAAAGCAGCCACCACTACTTGCCTCTGCCAAACCACAACTTAGCAGCCTCCATTACTACGATACGTAGTGCCGGTATTGCTGCTGCTGCTACAAAGCAGCAGCATCAGCAACAACTACTACTACTACTACTACTACTACTACTACTACTACTACTACTACTACTACTACTACTACCCAGGTTAATCTTGAACAAGCTGACAATATAATTAATGGCTTGCCTACTTTGATCATCGCGTTTCTTTTTCTCTAGAAGTACATGAGTGCTCGTCCTTTCCAAGACAGTAAGGTGTAATTTGAGGGAAAATTGTCTTTTATTTCTAGCAAGTCGAGCAACTACATATAGCAATATTTCTTGTAGCGTTGTGTGGAGGCTGCAAAGACTGGAAAGGAAGCTGTCAACAAGCCAATATTTAAAATAATTAAGATTTTTAAAATAAAGTTTTAAACTCCAGCAATATGGCGAATGAATAATTGTATAAAAGGTTTTTCATGTTCCAAGTTCAAATCTCAAAGAGGGTCAACTTCTCCTGGACTCGATAAAATAAAGTACCAATCAAATACTGAGTTCCGTGGTATCAAGTGACCTCTCCCTACATACAAAGTCTTGGCCTTGCCTCTTATCTAAAATCCTGATCTTTAAGTTCTGAATTCAAATCCCGTCAAGTTAACTTTAAGCACGAAGACACAAACGCACACTCAAACAACAAGCTTCCCCAGGCTCGAGACTGAAATAGAAAACATTTGTTTGAAGTACAACACAGTGGAACTGAACCCAAAACCACGTGGATGCAGAGCGTGCTTCTGAACCACACAGCCGTACCTTCACCTAATTTTTAAAAAAATTAATAAAGAGGAGGCTGATACTCGCCAGTTTGAGAACAACTGATATAGAGAGTCCCTCGCTGGTTCATATGAGTTATAATATTGTTGTTTAGCTCCAGGTCAATCTGCGTTTGTAATCAAGCATTCATATGATCAAAGGTATTGCAGCACGATGATGGTGGTGAGGGTAGCACGTGTTACAATGTAAGTGAAAGGGAGATTTGGCATAAGTTTCGAGGGGACTGGTTGTTGTTGTGGTGGAAAGGCGGCGGGCTGGCAGAAACGTTAGTACGCCAAGCGAAATGCTTAACTGTATTTCGTCTGTCGTTACGTTCTGAGTTCAAATTCCGCCGAGGTCGACTTTGCCTTTCATCTTTTCGAGGTCGATTAAATAAGTACCAGTTACGCACTGGGGTCGATATAATCGACTTAATCCGTTTGTCTGTCCTTGTTTGTCTTCTCTGTGTTTGGCCCCTGTGGGTAGTAAAAAAATAGGTATTTCGTCTGTCGTTACGTTCTGAGTTCAAATTCCGCCGAGGTCGACTTTGCCTTTCATCTTTTCGAGGTCGATTAAATAAGTACCAGTTACGCACTGGGGTCGATATAATCGACTTAATCCGTTTGTCTGTCCTTGTTTGTCTTCTCTGTGTTTGGCCCCTTGTGGGTAGTAAAAAAATAGGTATTTCGTCTGTCGTTACGTTCTGAGTTCAAATTCCGCCGAGGTCGACTTTGCCTTTCATCTTTTCGAGGTCGATTAAATAAGTACCAGTTACGCACTGGGGTCGATATAATCGACTTAATCCGTTTGTCTGTCCTTGTTTGTCTTCTCTGTGTTTGGCCCCTTGTGGGTAGTAAAGAATAGGTATTTCGTCTGTCGTTACGTTCTGAGTTCAAATTCCGCCGAGGTCGACTTTGCCTTTCATCTTTTCGAGGTCGATTAAATAAGTACCAGTACGCACTGGGGTCGATATAATCGACTTAATCCGTTTGTCTGTCCTTGTTTGTCTTCTCTGTGTTGGCCCCTTGTGGGTAGTAAAAAAATAGGTATTTCGTCTGTCGTTACGTTCTGAGTTCAAATTCCGCCGAGGTCGACTTTGCCTTTCATCTTTTCGAGGTCGATTAAATAAGTACCAGTTACGCACTGGGGTCGATATAATCGACTTAATCCGTTTGTCTGTCCTTGTTTGTCTTCTCTGTGTTTGGCCCCTTGTGGGTAGTAAAAAAATAGGTATTCCGTCTGTCGTTACGTTCTGAGTTCAAATTCCGCCGAGGTCGACTTTGCCTTTCATCTTTTCGAGGTCGATTAAATAAGTACCAGTTACGCACTGGGGTCGATATAATCGACTTAATCCGTTTGTCTGTCCCTGTTTGTCTTCTCTGTGTTGGCCCCTTGTGGGTAGTAAAAAAATAGGTATTCCGTCTGTCGTTACGTTCTGAGTTCAATTCCGCCGAGGTCGACTTTGCCTTTCATCTTTTCGAGGTCGATTAAATAAGTACCAGTTACGCACTGGGGTCGATATAATCGACTTAATCCGTTTGTCTGTCCTTGTTTGTCTTCTCTGTGTTTGGCCCCTTGTGGGTAGTAAAAAAATAGGTATTCCGTCTGTCGTTACGTTCTGAGTTCAAATTCCGCCGAGGTCGACTTTGCCTTTCATCTTTTCGAGGTCGATTAAATAAGTACCAGTTACGCACTGGGGTCGATATAATCGACTTAATCCGTTTGTCTGTCCCTGTTTGTCTTCTCTGTGTTTGGCCCCTTGTGGTAGTAAAAAAATAGGTATTTCGTCTGTCGTTACGTTCTGAGTTCAAATTCCGCCGAGGTCGACTTTGCCTTTCATCTTTTCGAGGTCGATTAAATAAGTACCAGTTACGCACTGGGGTCGATATAATCGACTTAATCCGTTTGTCTGTCCTTGTTTGTCTTCTCTGTGTTTGGCCCCTTGTGGGTAGTAAAGAATAGGTATTTCGTCTGTCGTTACGTTCTGAGTTCAAATTCCGCCGAGGTCGACTTTGCCTTTCATCTTTTCGAGTCGATTAAATAAGTACCAGTTACGCACTGGGGTCGATATAATCGACTTAATCCGTTTGTCTGTCCTTGTTTGTCTTCTCTGTGTTTGGCCCCTTGTGGGTAGTAAAGAAATAGGTATTTCGTCTGTCGTACGTTCTGAGTTCAAATTCCGCCGAGGTCGACTTTGCCTTTCATCTTTTCGAGGTCGATTAAATAAGTACCAGTTACGCACTGGGGTCGATATAATCGACTTAATCCGTTTGTCTGTCCTTGTTTGTCTTCTCTGTGTTTGGCCCCTTGTGGGTAGTAAAAAAATAGGTATTTCGTCTGTCGTTACGTTCTGAGTTCAAATTCCGCCGAGGTCGACTTTGCCTTTCATCTTTTCGAGGTCGATTAAATAAGTACCAGTTACGCACTGGGGTCGATATAATCGACTTAATCCGTTTGTCTGTCCTTGTTTGTCTTCTCTGTGTTTGGCCCCTTGTGGGTAGTAAAGAAATAGGTATTTCGTCTGTCGTTACGTTCTGAGTTCAAATTCCGCCGAGGTCGACTTTGCCTTTCATCTTTTCGAGGTCGATTAAATAAGTACCAGTTACGCACTGGGGTCGATATAATCGACTTAATCCGTTTGTCTGTCCTTGTTTGTCTTCTCTGTGTTGGCCCCTTGTGGGTAGTAAAAAAATAGGTATTTCGTCTGTCGTTACGTTCTGAGTTCAAATTCCGCCGAGGTCGACTTTGCCTTTCATCTTTTCGAGGTCGATTAAATAAGTACCAGTTACGCACTGGGGTCGATATAATCGACTTAATCCGTTTGTCTGTCCTTGTTTGTCTTCTCTGTGTTTGGCCCCTTGTGGTAGTAAAGAAATAGGTATTTCGTCTGTCGTTACGTTCTGAGTTCAAATTCCGCCGAGGTCGACTTTGCCTTTCATCTTTTCGAGGTCGATTAAATAAGTACCAGTTACGCACTGGGGTCGATATAATCGACTTAATCCGTTTGTCTGTCCTTGTTTGTCTTCTCTGTGTTTGGCCCCTTGTGGGTAGTAAAAAAATAGGTATTTCGTCTGTCGTTACGTTCTGAGTTCAAATTCCGCCGAGGTCGACTTTGCCTTCATCTTTTCGAGGTCGATTAAATAAGTACCAGTTACGCACTGGGGTCGATATAATCGACTTAATCCGTTTGTCTGTCCTTGTTTGTCTTCTCTGTGTTTGGCCCCTTGTGGGTAGTAAAAAAATAGGTATTTCGTCTGTCGTTACGTTCTGAGTTCAAATTCCGCCGAGGTCGACTTTGCCTTTCATCTTTTCGAGGTCGATTAAATAAGTACCAGTTACGCACTGGGGTCGATATAATCGACTTAATCCGTTTGTCTGTCCTTGTTTGTCTTCTCTGTGTTTGGCCCCTTGTGGGTAGTAAAAAAATAGGTATTCGTCTGTCGTTACGTTCTGAGTTCAAATTCCGCCGAGGTCGACTTTGCCTTTCATCTTTTCGAGGTCGATTAAATAAGTACCAGTTACGCACTGGGGTCGATATAATCGACTTAATCCGTTTGTCTGTCCTGTTTGTCTTCTCTGTGTTTGGCCCCTTGTGGGTAGTAAAAAAATAGGTATTTCGTCTGTCGTTACGTTTGAGTTCAAATTCCGCCGAGGTCGACTTTGCCTTTCATCTTTTCGAGGTCGATTAAATAAGTACCAGTTACGCACTGGGGTCGATATAATCGACTTAATCCGTTTGTCTGTCCTTGTTTGTCTTCTCTGTGTTTGGCCCCTTGTGGGTAGTAAAAAAATAGGTATTTCGTCTGTCGTTACGTTCTGAGTTCAAATTCCGCCGAGGTCGACTTTGCCTTTCATCTTTTCGAGGTCGATTAATAAGTACCAGTTACGCACTGGGGTCGATATAATCGACTTAATCCGTTTGTCTGTCCTTGTTTGTCTTCTCTGTGTTTGGCCCCTTGTGGGTAGTAAAGAAATAGGTATTTCGTCTGTCGTTACGTTCTGAGTTCAAATTCCGCCGAGGTCGACTTTGCCTTTCATCTTTTCGAGGTCGATTAAATAAGTACCAGTTACGCACTGGGGTCGATATAATCGACTTAATCCGTTTGTCTGTCCTTGTTTGTCTTCTCTGTGTTTGGCCCCTTGTGGGTAGTAAAAAAATAGGTATTTCGTCTGTCGTTACGTTCTGAGTTCAAATTCCGCCGAGGTCGACTTTGCCTTTCATCTTTTCGAGGTCGATTAAATAAGTACCAGTTACGCACTGGGGTCGATATAATCGACTTAATCCGTTTGTCTGTCCCTGTTTGTCTTCTCTGTGTTTGGCCCCTTGTGGGTAGTAAAAAAATAGGTATTTCGTCTGTCGTTACGTTCTGAGTTCAAATTCCGCCGAGGTCGACTTGCCTTTCATCTTTTCGAGGTCGATTAAATAAGTACAGTTACGCACTGGGGTCGATATAATCGACTTAATCCGTTTGTCTGTCCTTGTTTGTCTTCTCTGTGTTTGGCCCCTTGTGGGTAGTAAAAAAATAGGTATTTCGTCTGTCGTTACGTTCTGAGTTCAAATTCCGCCGAGGTCGACTTTGCCTTTCATCTTTTCGAGGTCGATTAAATAAGTACCAGTTACGCACTGGGGTCGATATAATCGACTTAATCCGTTTGTCTGTCCCTGTTTGTCTTCTCTGTGTTTGGCCCCTTGTGGGTAGTAAAAAAATAGATATTTCGTCTGTCGTTACGTTCTGAGTTCAAATTCCGCCGAGGTCGACTTTGCCTTTCATCTTTTCGAGGTCGATTAAATAAGTACCAGTTACGCACTGGGGTCGATATAATCGACTTAATCCGTTTGTCTGTCCTTGTTTGTCTTCTCTGTGTTTGGCCCCTTGTGGGTAGTAAAAAAATAGGTTTTGTGGTAAGAAGTTTGTTTCTCAGCAACATGGTTCCGAGTACAGACTTGGGGCAAGTGCCTTCTACTATAGCCTCGGGTCGACCAAAGCTTTGTGAATGGGATTGGTAGACGGAAACTAAAAGAATTTATAGAGTGCTTGAAGTGGTGTTCAGACACTGTATATTAAGTAAAAGGAAACAGTCAGAATTCTGGTTAATTTTTTATTAGATCCCTTTTCTCCGTTTAACCGAGCACTCCAAGTAGAGTTCGGTTAAACGAACGAAAACGCTAATAAAGAATTATCCAAAATTCTGACAGTCTCCTTTTCCTTTAAATATTGTGTGGTAAGTGGCTTGCTTACCAACCACATGGTTCCGGGTTCAGTCTCACTGCGTGGCACATTAGGCAAGTGACTTCTACTGGGGCCAACCAAAGCCTTGTGAGTGGATTTGGTAAACGGAAACTGAAAGAAGCCCGTCGTATATATGTATATATATATATGTGTGTGTGTGTGTATGTTTGTGTGTCTGTGTTCGTCCCCCCAACATCGCTTGACAACCGATGCTGGTGTGTTTACGTCCTAGTAACTAAGCGGTTCGGCAAAGGAGAACCGATAGAATAAGTACTAGGCTTACGAAGAATAAGTCCTGGGATCGATTTGCTCGACTAAAGGCGGTGCTCCAGCATGACCGCAGTCAAATGACTGAAACAAGTAAACGAGTATGTGTGTGTGTGTGTGTGTGTGTGTGTGTGTGTGTGTGTGTGTGTGTGTGTGTGTGTGTGTGTGTGTGTGTGTGTGTGTGTGTGTGTGTGTGTGTGTGTGTGTGCATGTACCTTGATGATATTTGAACTCAAAACGTAGTAGATTGATTGTAGTTGAACAGCAAGTAGTTGCTATTAAATAACGATAGTAGTGTTCGTAGAGGTATGCTAGGCGGTGGCCATTAAGGGATGGTCGATGTTCGTGACAGTTGTTAAGAAATGCGTTGAATTTTGACGTCCAAAATTTCTGCCCCTGTGTACAGCCAAACTTTCAGTGAAGCGTGACTGTCATGATAAAACTGCATGTACATCCGCGCACACGCGCGCACACACATATATACTCCACACCTACTTCAGAGATACACCGCATCACATACTACCCATACAACATACATACAGCACAAGATACTCTACATACTACGTACACACACACACACACACACACGCACCATACACTAAGCAAAGGCACATAGTTCACATACGTTCCCTGTTCTCACCGATATTTATTTATAATCTGAATTTTTAATAGTCATTGAAACCTGAGATTTCGTTGAAATTCGGTAACGTATCGTGATGTAATTGAAAGTGGCTTACGCAAATGCGTTCTGTTGAGGTTATGAAAATAGTCTATTTTAGGCCGGTATGGGACTTGACAGCTTCAAACAAAAGAAGTTATGACGATCATAACTTTCCAAAGGTAAATGAAGAGAAGTTGGATTTAACCTAAGAACAATATCACAATATGAATGTCGCTTGGTAATTGCATGACTCTGGGTTCGATACCACTGAGTGACTCCTTGGGCACTTGTAATATTTTCGAATTTAGTTGATGGAAACTTTGTGTGTGTGTGTATGTATGCGTACACACAGATACAAATGATTTCTAATTTTGGCACAAGGCCAGCAATCTTAGGTGGTGAGGATTTGTCGATAATATAGACTCCTATATTCAACTGGTACTTTATTTTATCTATCTCCATAAGGATGAAAAGCAAAGTGTGACCTCGGTGGGATTTGCGTTGAGAATATAAAAAAAATCGGATGTGCTAAAGATTCAGTCAACTCCCCGCCTTCAGCACATACATACATACACCCACCCCCCCCACACACACACACACACATACATACATACATAAGACATACATACATATATGATGGCTGCCCCCTCGTTATCGAGTATGGCCATTGCATGAGCTTAACTGTTATTGGTGCTGTAATCGAATGTGACTTTTCAGCCCAGCTAAAGATCTACAATGTCTTGTACAGAATTGGCAGCTAAAACCTTTACCGGCTGTAGTTGTAACTGGGCTTCATGTACCTTTACATGTCGTTTAAGTCCTCCTGCCGAATTGCACTCTCTTCCACATGCCTGACAGATATGATTAGTATGGTGTGTAACACCACCACTAGTGGCCAGGTTGTCACTCATCTGTCTCACTTTATGACTACGAAGATGACTCTTGAGTCCAGCTTTACTGAGGCAGGGTCTTGCACAGACACTGCATGTCAGCATCACAAGAAGACCCTTCCCATCTGGAAGTGTTACAGCGATGCCCTTCCTGACATCCTTCCTTACTTTCTCAAACGCAACTCGAGATTTCTCAAAAGTAGCTGTCCTCTCGTGCACAATCTTTCTCCACCTGCTACGATCAATAGCTATGCCCTCCCATGTGCCAGGAGAGTTGCAAGCATCTTTTAAGGAAGCCTTCAGCAAGTCCTTATACCTCTTTTTTGGTTTATGTGGGGGTCGTTCTCCTTTAGCTAACTCTCCATAAAAGATGTACTTTAGCATCCTTGAATCCTTCATCCTGACCAGATGACCACTCCATCTGAGCCTTTGCTTTAACACAAGAGCTTCTATACTTTTGAACCGAGAGCCTTCCAATATTTCAAGATCACTGATGCAGTCCTCTCACTTAATGCCATAGATCCGACTGAGACACATCTGATGGAAACGTTCCAGTTGTTTAAGGTGGTATCGATATGTGACTCACGTCTCGCAGGCATAGAGATGAGAAGGGAGCACACATGCCTTGTACATCTTTATCTTTATCTTTCTGCATATGTCTCGCCGACTCCAGAGGCGCCTTTCTAGCCTTCCGAAAGCATCACTTACTTTCCTAATTCTGTATGGAATTTCATCATCCAAATTGCTATATCTATTAATAGTGGTTCCCAGGTAGACAAACTGATCAACTACATCAAGTCGTTTATCATACACCTAGATATTTGGTATACTATATTGCTTACCAGAGGCAGGTTGGTACATGACAATAGTTTTCTTGAGACTGACTGTCAATCCTAAGGCAGTGCAAGCACCAGAGAATGCATTCAAAATGTGTTGCATATCAATCTCTGTGTGCGCTACTAGCTCACAATCATCTGCCTATTTGATAGAGGTAAATACCTTTGTAAATACCTTTGTTTTTTCAGCAAGGCGCCTGATATTAAATATGCTGCCAGAGGTTCGATAATGGATGTAAACACCATATCTGCAGTTTTTGAATGCAATACAGGAAACCATCGCAAAATATATGGCAAATAGGGTCGGTGCCAGAATATCCCCCTGTTTCACTCCATTTTGTATTGAAATGGGCTCCGACATTTTCCCTCTAACATTAATCCTACCCTTCATGTCTTCATGAAAAGACCTAACCAAAGCAAGGAACTTTTCAGGACACCCAAGTTTCTGGAGGACTTTCCACAATACTTTTCTATTAACGGTATCAAAGGCTTTTGTCAGATCGACAAAAACCTGATACAAATCCAGACCCTGTTCCACACACTTCTCCTGAAGCTGTCTAGCTGAAAAGATTATATCAGCAGTGCCACGTCCCACACGAAAGCCGGATTGACTTTCTGGAAGAACACAATCTGCAACGTCCAGCATGGCGAATGATTATATACATACATACATACATACATACATACATACATACATACATACATACATACATACATACATACATACACACACACACACACACACACACACACACACACACACACACACACACACACACACACATATATATATATACATGAGTGACCACACAACTGCAAAGCAAGGTGAAAAAAGGAAGTACCTAGATACTGAAGGAAGAGTAATATGAACGTGAAACTCTGAAACTGGGAAGACTTTTGTAGCTTTCAAAAAATATATATAAATATATATAAATAAAATATATATAAATATATATATGTGTGCGTGTGTATGTGTGTTTGCGTGCGCGTGTTTGTGTTTAAGTGTACACACGTACGCAAAGGCGACTAAGATTATATTAAATAACAGTACACAAAATAAATTCTTGAGCTATTGAAATTATCTCCATTTCCAGAGAGCGCAGACCAATTGCTTGGTGGCATTTGATACCAATTTCAAACTTGAAGGGAAGATGATTTCAAGAATAAGAAATTCTCTAAAGTCGACTTGCTTTTAAAAAGAGAAAAGTTTGCTTGTCTCTGAATCGACCTCAAATCTTTCTTTCTCGACTAACAGCAACGCATTGCCCTCATAACTAGCTTGCTAACAAACAGCTTGTATTCCAGGAGCCCATGTATGTTTGCAGGAGTGGAAATTTTATGTTCTTCCACAAAGTGGGAACTTCATGCACTTTACATGCCTTTTCCACAGGCATAGGCACAGGGGTGGCTGTGTGGTAAGCGGTTTGCTTCCCAACAACATATTTTTGGGTTCAGTCCCACTGCGTGGCACCGTCGGTAAATGTCTAGCCTCGGGCTGAGCAAAACGTTTTTGACAGGATTTGGTAGACTGAAACTATGTGTGTGTGTGTGTGTGTGTGTGTGTGTGTGCGCGCGTATGTATTTATGTATGTATGTAATGTATGTATGTATGTATGTATGTATGTATGTATGTATGCATGCATGTATGTATATATATATATAGAAGCACTCCGTCGGTTACGACGACGAGGGTTCCGGTTGATCCGAATTAACGGAACAACCTGCTCGTGAAATTAACGTGTAAGTGGCTGAGCACTCCACAGACACGTGCACCCTTAGCGTAGTTCTCGGGGATATTCAGCGTGACACAGAGAGTGACAAGGCCGGCCCTTTGAAATACAGGTACAACAGAAACAGGAAGTAAGAGTGAGAGAAAGTTGTGGTGAAAGAGTACAGCAGGGATCACCACCATCCCCTGCCGGAGCCTTGTGGAACTTTTAGGTGTTTTCACTCAATAAACACTCACAACGCCCGGTCTGGGAAACCGCGATCCTATGACCGCCAGTCCGCTGCCCTAACCACTGGGCCATTGCGCCTCCACTATATATATATATATATATATATATATATATATATATATATATATATATATATATATATATATATATATATTCCTGTGAGAATTAGAGGTTGGGAAACCAACCAGCTAAGGAATAGTGTCTCCCCGATATACTGCTGGTAGTGTACCCAATTATTCATAGCCAAATTCTGGCTAAAGAGTGGTTAACCCTTAATTTATTCGGCAAAGAAGAACATGGAGAGGATATAAAACGACATACATCATCCGGTAGACATTTCAGTGTGTCTATTTATTCTAAAGTATTAGAAAGTATTACAAGAAAATATACACATGCAGTAACTATGTGTTACACACACATGTGTTAATATTACAGAAAAGAGCAAAAGAACTCTTTTCTGTAATATTAACACATGTGTATGTTTTCTTCTAATATTTTCTAATGCTTTGGAATAGACACACTGGGATGTCTACCGGATGATGTATGTTGTTTTATACCTTCTCCATTTTCTTATTTGCCATATATATATATATATATTAGAAGAAGACGTACTTTTCATAGCTCCGGTGAAAGTCAGTAGCCAAAGAAGCATATTTCAACTCAAGCCAGCAGAAACTCTCCTTGTTTTTAGTCCCAGTACTTTTGAATTCTTCAATTCTACTATTCTACTCTTCTACTACCATCGGAGGATAAATTTATAGAAATCTATATACAACCTGGAGAAAGAAATATAAACCAAAACTAAACCCAAGACTAGTTCTAAAACTAGTCCCGTGAGTACAATTCTTTTTCCTTGATCTGTATTAAACTCACCGCTCATCCTGATTTGTACTAAATACACTGAACTCTCCCACACACACTCAGATATAGCCACGCATTTTCGAATATATCAACACAAACTTTTCAACGGTGTATTCACTATTATACATCAAGCCATCAATAACTAACGTACAGTGTATAATACTGTCCCACTGAATATGGCCAATAATATTCAAAAACGCCACTGGGTTGAAAATGAAATTACTGCAATGATAAACGCTTGGTACACTCACCACAATGAAGCTAATGTTTACGGTAAAATAGCTGAAAAATTAGTAAAACAATCCGTTCACAGATCTGTAAAACAGATCGAAAATAAAATAAAAGATATTGTAAGAATATTTCCTATTTTCCACACGCACATGGCAACACTAGAAGCCATCCTTGTCAATGAATGTAGTGCACCAAATGACCCAACTCCAACAGGTCAGGGGTCACTTCAACGACCCGATAGCCAGCAACAAACATCTGACCTCATTCCACCCATTCCACAGGACTCAATATCACAACAGCAGCAGCCTGCTTCTGCTACTACATCACCAGTACCTGACCCGATTCCACCTAGCCCTGCTGTTGCAAGTCAAGTTTTACTGCTGCTACAGCAACAACAATACTCTGCTACTGCTACTACAGCCAGAATAGAAAAATCACCACTACAACCATATCAAACACCCTGCCGTTACTATTCTCAAGGCAACTGTAAATTTGGCCCCAGCGGCACCAACAACAAAGGACGCTGTGCTTTTTTCCATCCTACCTTATGTCGTAGACTTGTTAAGGGCACCTGTCCATATGGTATAACGGGAAAAAACTGCGCTCACCTCCACCCCAAATACTGTCCTAAATACAGAGTCCATGGTCCTGATCCCAAATATGGATGCACAAAAGGCAATGGATGCACCTTCTTCCATCCTAAACTGTGCCACACTTCTGTGTCACTAAGGATGTGCCTGAACCCAGAATGCAACCACCACCATCTGAAGGGCACAAAACGATCGCAAAATAATTATAAACAGCAAGAGAGGAGATCTTCGACAACAATAAAAACAAAATACAACCACGTTTCCCCGCCTACAATCAAACAACGAAGACAGAACCATGAAAAAACCATAACACCAAACAACACAAACATGAAATATGTATCCTCTGACCAAGTGGCAAACCAAAGAGGTAACTCTTTTTTACTGACTTACCCAGACAATATGAAGGCCGACCTAAGCCAGGGGATCCAACGAGCTATCAGCAACCACCTATGCAAATCACAAGGACCACACCCCCACTACCAACAAGAAAATCATACACACACAGCTCCATACAAGAACTACCCACATTGTTACCACTGAACAACATAAAACACAACTTAGAACAATGCAAACATCAAACTTCCCTTACCTGACATTCCTGTTAAATGTACGTGGCATCAACCCATCAATTATTGCCCAAAAATGGAAGATCCCATATATAGAGAGTTGGCTTGCCGAAACGGCACATTGCTTCCCTTTCTTTATCCTTACCGAGACTCACCTGAACAACACCCGTATGGACGCCGAGGTGAAAATAAAAGATTTCACCATTGTTCGTGCGGATCGCACAGACCGAAATAAGGGAGGGACAGCCATCTTTATTCATGACTCCTTTTCATTTGATGCCAAGGACATATTTTCCAATGGCTATTGTGAATCTGTATCACTATTCAGCAAGGCCAAGAACATAATCATTGTTGGTCTTTACAGGCCTCCCCAAGCACCTCTAAAGTGCTTTGAAGAGTGCCTTAGCAAAGTCAAGTACTTCCTTCGGAAGTACAACTCCGGAAACATACTAGTGATGGGTGATTTTAACCTCCCTCATGTGAACTGGCCCACAAATACTCTGAAGTTAGGCAAATGCTCTACATCAGATAGAGCAGCAGCAGGACTGCTCTTTAATCTAATGGATGAATACTTCCTGACTCAGCTAGTGCTCGAACCAACGAGACAGAATAAAACGATCTTGGATCTGGTATTGACCAATCACTCTAGCTTCGTTCACAGTATTTCAATTGAAAAAACTCTCCTCTCAGACCACGACATGGTACTCTGCAATTTTAATTCCCGACATATAAAAACCAAACCAGCCAATCCCACTCCATGGCACTCATTTGACAACATAAACTTCCACAAAGCGGACTGGGGAACAATCAGAAAGGATCTGTCTTTCATCGACTGATCTTTTACTCTCAATCCCACCCATATTGGGACCGCATGGCAGCACTTTGAAAACATTGTCACCTATACATGCTCTAAACACGCTCCCACGAAATCTACTAACACAAACAGAAACCGGCTCCCTAAAAAGAAAAAAAAAAAAAACACTCATCAGACGCATCAAAAGACTCAACAAAAAAATCAACCAATTAAAATATTCCCACATACAACATCCACATTCAACAACAATGAAAAGGCTAGAGCTGGAAAAACTTCATCTGCAGACCGACATGAAAACCTCCATTGAAAATCAAAGAGCTGTGGAGGAACAGTGGGTAATCAAAAACATCAAACAGAACCCAAAAGTGTTCTATTCTTATGCAAATAAGCATAGAACCACTGTCTCACCCATTGGGCCATTGATTGATGATAACGGCATTCCCCAACACGATGCTAAAGAAATGGCAGAAATACTGCAGAAACAATACTGCTCTGTCTTTAGTGTTCCCACTGATATTGACGTAAGAGAAGCGAACGAAGTTGACTCTCAACATAAAATCTCAGACAACCTTCACTGCCACTGACATCATAGCAGCAATAAATGAGGTCAAATACTACTCTGCTGTAGGCCCTGATAGATTCCCCGCTGGTCTCCTGAAGGAATGTAGACACCAACTTGCAGTCCCTCTGACCAACATCTGGAGAAATTCGTTAGACGCAGGTTATATACCGAAACAGTTTCTATCCCAGTCAGTCATCCCGGTTTTCAAACAGGGAAACAGACCCCTCGCACTCAACTATCGCTCAATCTCACTCACCTCCCACATCATCAATGTGTTTGAAAGAGTGTTAAGATCAAGGATAGCTGACTTCCTGGAGACCCACAAACACCTAAATGCAAATCAACATGGCCTTCGCTGTGGCAGGGACTGTCTAACACAGCTCTTACACCACATTGAAGATGTACTCAAAGCCTTGGGAACAAGTTCGAACTCTAATGTCATATATCTTGACTTCAGTAAAGCGTTCGACAGGGTAGACCATAATATCCTACTCTCAAAATTGGCAAATGTTGGAATCCGTGGAAAAGTTCTACACTGGATCAAGTATTTCCTGGCGAATAGAACACAACATGTTGTAGTTGATGGAGTCCACTCAAGCCCAGCAAAAGTCACCAGCGGTGTCCCCCAGGGGACTGTCTTGGGTTCGCTACTCTTCATAATCTACATAAACGACTTTTCCAGTGTCGTACATTACTGCAAAGTGAAAATATTTGCTGATGACACTAAGCTCCAGCAAATCGTCAATGAAGAAGCAGACCGAACTCAAATCCAGTCTGATCTATATGCTGTGAGTCAATGGGCAGACAGAAACAAAATGCAACTGAACAAGGGAAAATTTGAGCTGATGCATTTTGGAAGAAATTCCTCACTAAAACAGCCATACTCTCTTCCTTCAGGGGAACCGCTCACAGCCTCTAACAATATCAGAGACCTGGGTGTAATTGTTGATGACGATCTCAGTTGGAGTGCACACATCAACAAGAAGGTCGATATAGCTCGTAGGATGAGTTCCTGGATCTTAAGAACTTTCCGGTCCAGAGAACAAGGTGTCATCATACCACTTTTCTCCTCCTTTGTACGGCCACACCTCGAATACTGCTGCCCACTGTGGTCTCCCCATACAAGACAAAGCATCTCGAGGATTGAATCACCCCAGAGGGCACTCACTAAACGAATTGAAGGCATGGCTGCTCTCGATTATTGGGACCGCCTCAAAGCCTTGAAACTCTACTCTCTCCAGCGTCGCCGTGAGCGGTACATCATTTGTACGATGTGGAGAATATACCGCCAACTTTGCCCAAACGACCTGAACATTAGCTTCAAGGTTCATCCAAGACTGGGACCACGAGCCATACGTCCCCTGCCCAATTCAAGATCACAGCATACATGTACACTACAACATTTCTTTTCCTCAACAGGCCCTGCCCTATTTAACATTGTCCCGAAAGAGATCAAAGAGGAACAGGATCCAATCAACTTTAAACGGAGTCTGGATAGATTCCTTCAAGGAATACCAGATAAGCCACCCATAATTGGATGCAACTCACCCAACAAAAACTCACTACTTGAATGGACCATAAACAAAACTTGACTTAAACAGGATTCAAATAATCCTATCAGCCTGGACCAATCATTGGTCGAAACATATCTAAGTTTATATATATATATATATATATATATTATATATATATATATATATATATATGTATATATGTATATATGTAAGTATGTATGTGTGTGTGTGTGCCTATGTCTGTGTTTATGCCTGCGTTTATCCCCCTCCACCACTTGACAACCGGTGTTGGTGTAGTTACGTCCCAGTAACATACACGTTCGGCAGTACACCATAAACGCCTCATCGTTTTAATAATTCACCGGAGAAACGACTTGCATGCCCCACCTTACTATTTCCACTCACGTAAAGACATGAAGTATATGGGTTAAAGGAAAATGAACTAATATTGAATTAATATCGTGACTTTTTGCAAAAGCACGTTTCACCAATAAGAAACTTCAGAAAAACGAGACAAGGGCGTTGTTGTCATAATCTGTTGCTGAAGCTAATTTTATTCTTTCACGCTACTTAATACTCTCAGTAATGTGGCAGGTTTATTTTATTCACCTTACAAGGTGAACTTTGGCCTAAACAAAAGAAAATCATCGTTGTCGTCGTCATCATCATCATCATCAATAGGAGTAGTTGTGGTGGTGGTGGTGGTGGTATTAGTAGTAGTAGTAGTAGTAGTAGTAGTAGTAGTAGTAGTAGTAGTAGTAGTAGTAATATCATTATTAATTTCGTAAACCCTTGTCTCATAAACTACAGGGTTCTAAATGGATATACAAGTTTTAATAATACTCGTAGTCTATATAGCAATTTTGCAATTATGGTTGCAGAATGAAAAGTTATGAAGCTGATAGTAGGGGGTTTGGGTAACTTGGTAAGTTGATTACATGGACCTCAGTATTCAACTAGTACATGCTTTATCGATCGCGAAAGGATGAAAGGCAAAGTCGACCTCGGTGGAATTTGAACTCAGAATGTAAAGACGGACGAAGTGCCGACAAGAAATTGGCAGGGCAGGAAATGATGATCCAGGCTGTCCTTGACGATATAGAAAGGATGATGGAGACCATCACGGTCGACAGGGAATGCCCACCTACTCCCACCCTACTCCCACCCGATCGCATGCTGTCACCCCACCTTCTGCAGTGACAAACCCTTTCTCTGCCCCTCCTGACACGGTCAATAACACAAAGTTGAGTTTCATGGTAGAGTGCAGGACGCCCAGGTGTTTTAAATGTGGGGAGAAAGTTCACATTAAGGCAGAATGCCCTCCGACCAGTGCAAAGGAACCACAAGAAAAAGTCGCACCTCCACCTCTGGCGAAGTCATCTACAAGCGAGGAGCTTGGAAAGGAAGAATAGCAAGAATGGGCACAAGCTAAAAGGAGGAAAACTAAAAAACGATCTGAGGAAAAGATGTGAATCCCCACCATAATCCCACCCGACTCCCACCTGATCCCATGCTGTCATACCTTTCCCCTGAATGACAAACCCTTCCTCTGCCCCTCCTAACACGGGCAATAGCACAAACTGACGGGTGTCCAAATCTCCCAAACCCCAAACCCCAAAAAAGTGTTTGGTTTAATGGAAAACCGTGGGACAGAAACACTAGATATAGGCGTGGCAGCAGACGCAAGTAAGTTGCCGCTCAAGTTAAACTATCGTAATTATGAGTTTGTAAAAAGAAATTTTAAAAAAGTGTAAATGAAGTGGTTCGGATGTGGGGTCACGTGGCTTCGTTCCATTTCATTAGTAATTTTTTTCATATTTCCCATTCTTTTTTCTTTTTCATCCCCACTTATATGTTTTTATTTGTCCCTCCGTGTTTAGCCCCCTGTGGGTAATAAAGAAATCGTTGTTGCAATCATCTGAGATTCAACGGTCGTGTTATTTCAGCTGCTAAGTTGAGTAACAGTTTTATTGCTTGTTGCAGGATTTTCTTTTTGGGATTGCCTTTCTTAACTGTTGTGTCGTAAGACATGTTTTTTATGCCTTACAGTTGTTTCGTTAAGGGGCAGCGCAGTTTGAAAAAAGAATGATGAATTATGAGATATTAAGTTCCTCAGAATTCACTTCTTCGGAGGAAGCGCTGAGAAGTGCCCTAGACGATGCGGACAAAAAGATGGATTTCCTGACGGTAGCAAGAAGCCACCAAAACTAGATTAAATTGGAGGAAATTGATAAAAATAAAGAAATACTGAGAAGGGACGGACACAAAGTGAAGGTGTCCCCTCCCCAAGAAGTGATACAGGTTGAAAAAGAAAAGATGATTGTTTATAGAATATTTCCAGTAAAAAACACGAAGGTCGAGGTGATGACGGTTCACAGACTGAAACAAATATGGAGAGAAATCGTGTACCTCAACACATCGAAAGTTTGAAACTGGAGGTGCGATTCCGAGATGCAGCAACCGCCAGGCTACATTCGGCAACCCCTTTAAAAACGGAGGAGGTAGTGCTTCTATCCATATACCTTGGAAGGCATGCTTCCAGGGTAAGGGTAGAAAGCATACCCCCAGAAATAGACGTAGCTTGGCTGGTGGACGCTATCCTGTACGGCTTGGAAGAGAAGGTGGTGGTCCTCCAACCCACTTGGACTGCCCACAAGAACTGGCAGGGGCAGGGTCTAAATATTATGATCCAGGCCGCCCCGGAGGACCTAGAAAAAATGATAGAGAACATAACGGTTGAATACACAATACTAAGGGTTAGAGTAGAAGGCAGGATCCCGCGATGTAACAAATGTGGCCAAAAAGGTCACATTAGGGTAGACTATCCTCTACCACCTGCAAAAATACAAGACAAGCCCGTGAGCAGGAAGGAAGCCGCAGGAAGGAAGCTTCCAGCAGTTACGAGTGCGGAAGCAGATGTAGGTGGATGGGAAAAAACAGGAAAAAGTAGGAAAAAAGAAAGAAAAGGAAGAAGCGACAGCCTGTGAGTGACGAACCCCATCCCACACACACTCGACTCCCACCCAAACCTACTCTGCTCCGCACTTCTCCTGCAGACACCAATCTTCTCCCTGCCACACCCGACACAGAAAAAATGGGCACATGCACACAAGAGCCCCAAACTTCCCAACCCCTGCCCTGTGAAGAAAGAAAGGAAAAAGAGAAGCATATCGTTTTTGAAGATGAGACAAATGTTAGGGTTATAACTGAAATTCATTGCTGGGTCAAGATAATATGGGTGAACACGTATCTTTGTGATGAGGTACCTAGGAATTTGGGTTGCATTATAGTCGACCCTATATGTATAGAACAACTAAAAATATATGAAGAGAACGTTAAATATTTAGCCAGGAACATATATACCAGTGAGATGTCTATAATTTTGAGTCAAGACATTGGAAGAGATATTTTGCAATGTTTAACATGTTGAAAATTCTTTAAAAAAATTGTCATAAAACCTCGAAAAAAGCGTATAATTGTAACGTTAAATTAAGTCACCCGGACATGGGGCCAAGCGGCTTTATTTCATTACTCATTGTAATTTTATTTTAATTCTATTGATCCTCTTATCCGTTTTTGTTTCCCCCCTTTCATTGTACTGTCCTGTTTGTTTGTGTATTGTCCTCTCTATATTTAGCCACCTGTAGGCAATAAAGAATTCGTTGTTACAATCATCTGGAATTGAACGGACGTGTCATTTCGGCTGCTAAATTGAGTATCTATTTTATTGCTTGTAGGTTTTCCCTTTCGGAATTGCCTTTTGTTTACCACTGATTAATCGTTGTCTTGAGACATTTGCTTTTATTGATTACCGTTGTTCCCCTTATTTGAAGGGGACAGCGCCGATTGAAAGAAAGATGATGAATTATGAGAACTTAAGCTCCTAAGAATTCACTTCTTCGGAGAAAGGGCTGAGAAAGGTCCTAGACGGTGCGAACACGAAAATAAATTTCGTGGCGGTGGCAAGAAACCACTAAAACCAGATTAAATTGGTAAATATAAAGAAATACTGAGAAGAGACGGACACAAAGTGAAGGTGTCCCCTCCCCAAGAAGCTTTACAAGTTGAAAAAGGAAAAAAAAATGATAGTTTATAGAACATATTCAGTAAAAAACAGGAAAGTCGAGGTGATGATTGTTGCATAGATTGAAAAAAACATTGAAACAAATTTGGAGAGAAATTGGGTACCTCAACAGAGGTCGAAAGTTTGGAATTGTAGAGGTGCGGTTCCGAGATGCAGCTAACGCCAGACTACACTCCTTTAAAAACGGAGGAGGTAGTGCTTCTACCCATATACATAGGAAGACGTGCTTCCAGGTAAGGGTAGAAAACATACCCTCAGAAATAGATGTAGCTTGGTTGGTGGACACTATCCTGTTGGACCTAGATGAGAAGTTGGTGGTCCTCCAAGCCACTTGTACTGCTATACAAGAACTGAGAATTGGAGCGATGTGACGAGTAGGGTGACCCACCTTACTCAGACCCGGTCTGAGCGGCGGATATCCCTGAAAGAAAGGGCGGAGGTCGCAGGAGTATTTATCGTTTCTGTGATTACCTACCACCTAACTGTCGTGCCTTGTCCCCGTTCGTAGCTGATCAAGTTGGGGCGGCTGCTCATACGCTTTTTGTGGAGGGGTAGATGTCCTCTTGTAAAGCGCTCGTCTACTGCCAGCACCCGCTAAAGGGTGGGCTAGGGATACCTTGGCTGCTGATGCCCAGACATGTGCTGAGGCTGAGGCATTTGTGGCTCTACCTGGATGGTGAACAGGTGTGGTCTCCGTTCGTTCGGTCATTACTACCTGAGTGAATTAGGACCTTGGATCAAGTGTAGACCAAAAGTTGTGTGCTTGGCAAGCGGCGTATCGTGAGGCACTCAGGCTTCTCTGTCACACGGGCAACGCCAGCGAGGGGATGGGGTCCATTTCGTCTTTCTATAGAGGATTGGTAGAGGCTCAGTGTGACGACATCCTGGGGGAGACTCTAGGCTTTGATGACGATCAACTAGCCAGTCTGTTCCGAAGGCCATTCGGACTAGGACCCTTGGATAACCTCCAGGGATCCCTGACCTGGCAGTGTTACCGAGGAACCTTACCAGTTCGCGATAAACTTGCAAGGCATGATGCCCTTGCGCACCCATGCGACCAAGATGCGAGCAGGATAGGGAAACTGTTCTGCACGCAATTGTGCAATGCCCCTAAATCTATGAGATGTGGGTTCATGTTGAACATCTGCTGTCACGATTGAGAAGAGTACAACTATCTTTCGAGTCGGTATTAAAGACTGTTCTTGCAAGGCTTCTTTTCTCGCTGTGGTCGCTATAGCGAAAGAAGCAGTATGGAAGACCCGCATGAAAGGAATCGTGATAGGTACATTCATCTCCAGCCTTGGACTTGTCCATTATCTCATTTACCACCTTAAGAGGAAAATAAGGGTGGAGAGAAAATGCCTGTCACCTAATGTATATGGAAAAAGATGGAAGGCTGTGGCGAGTTTGTTGTGAATGAAAGAACCCATATAGTATATCCATAATGTTATACTAAAGAGTACAGTGGTGGCACGGGGCTTGCAGGGTCGAAGCAAAACCCGTCCCCCACTTCATTGTTCGTGTATTTGTTTTTCTTATCATTTGTTTATCATTCGATATTATAATTTTTTTAATTTTCCCCTCTGTGTAAAAGCCATGCACACCATCGACCCCCTCCCTCATTTGTACCATCCCTCTATGTTTGGTCCTCTGTGGGCAATAAAGAAAGCGTTGTTACAATAATCTGAAATGGAACTGT
>NC_043002.1:32960584-32973084 GCF_006345805.1 Octopus sinensis | reverse complement strand
CTTATTTTAGAACATGGTCGAGTCTATAAAATGGGATTTGACTACACTTCCATTTGAAGCACAGTTTAAGCAATCTTTTCGTGGAAGAAGGTTTATGTTCCTATAACCTGTGTTAATTCTGTAACCATTTAAAATGGAAGATAAGAAAGTTCATTTTCGGCACTTGATGCTTTGGGAACCAGACAAAAATTGCTGCAGTTCGGCTGGGATGTGTTACTTCACCCTCCATATTTATCAGATATTGCTCCTTCGGATTTCCACTTATTCAGGTCTCTGCAGAATAGTCTTAATAGTAAAAATTTCAATTCCTTGGATGACGTAAAAAGATACCTTGATGAATTCTTTGCCATGAAACCACCTCAATTCTGGGAAGTGGGTATTTTCAAGTTAAAGGAAAGATGGAGACGCATTGTGTAACAAAATGGTTAATATTTGGTTGATTAAAAATGTAATGGCAAGTATTTATTGACCTTTTCATTTCCTTTAAAAATCGGCACGAACTTTCCGGACAACCCAATATATTATTTTATAAGTGTTATTCGAATAACTTATTGTAATTTATAATAAATATTATATGAGAAAGCAATTATAATTTCATTTTGCGTTTGAAATAAACTGTATGATTTATTTCATTTTTATTTCCGTAATTTTCTGAATTTACTCAATGTGCATGTGAAATAGTGTTGGGGATAGGATAGTCCCAAGTATTTGTTCATTAGAATATCATTGAGACATTTTTGTCTCACGTTCAAAAATCTTATGTAGCAATAAAAAAAAAGTTTCGATCTTAATTATGGGAGATAACGAAGGTCTAAAGAAGCGGAAAATGTGAAAAAGTAAAATAAAAACTGATTGTGCCAAAGGCGGAGCAAATGAGTGATAACAAGGAGTAGGAGGGAAAAAAGAAAGAGTTCACTTGTCCAGAAGTTATTATCTTTTATAAAAAATATATGGGTGGAGTAGATCGCTCTGATCAAATGGTAATACTGTATGTACTGGATCGAAATGGTAGAAAATGGCGGACTAAAATGTGGATAAAAACTTTTCAAAACTTAAGGAGTTCGTAATGCAGTACATGTTTATAAAGGGATATTATCTTAAAAAAAAAACACACAAAAAAACATGCTACAAGGACAGTTTACAATTTGAGAGAGTCTACATAAAATGGTGAGGGGAAACAAGAAATTAAATAGAAAGTATCAAGGAACCCCACACATCCTGTATCGCCCTGACAACTAAGGGCACAAACTCTCGCCCAAATGTTGTTCTCTAATCTAATGGCGCATGCTTACAATAAGTTCATTCACCCGAACCACTTTTATCACAGTTAACAATGTCCTCACAAAATCGTCAAGTGGCGTCGGGGTGGGAAACACTTCCCTCTCTATTCTCTCTCTCTCTCTCTATTTATATATATATACACAGGCATGCGGAAGGTAAATAGACACTTTTAATTTTTCAAAATTTCTGATCTAAGCGTCTTAATGTTTTCACCGGTGTAGTTATTCTTTTTCATTCCAGGTGCCTGTATATTAAACATTTGCGAAGATTAACCATGCCAGCGAAAAATTGCCGAAAATCTTCAAATTCCTCTTGCTACTGTGCAATTCAAAAGCCAAGGAAAAGAATCAACAGATTCTCGTGCCGGCCGACCTGGGCTCTCGGAAAGGAAGTTTCGCTGTTTGAAGAGAATTGTGGAAAACGAACCCCGTTCGAAGGCTTCTGACATTGCAAAACAGCTAGAAGTTAGTCTAAGAACGTGTGTTACATATCTGCATAAGCTTGGGTATTATGGACGAGCAGCTAGAAAAAAACCTCTTCTTCAACCAATGAATATCAAATAAAATATTTTGAAAATTAAAGGTGTCTATTTACTTCTTGCATATATCAGTATATATATATTTATATGTATGTATGTATGTATGTATGTATAATGCACTGTGTGGTAAGAAGGTTGGTTTGTAACCACATGGTTCCGGGTTCAGCCCCACTGCGTGGCAGCTTGGGCAGGTGTCTTCTACTTTAGCCCCTGGCCGACCAAAGTCTTGTGAGTGGATTTTGTAGACGGAAACTGAAAGAAGCACGTCGTATATATATATATATATATATATATATATATATATATGTGTGTGTGTGTGTGGAGAGAGAGAGAGAGAGAGAGAGAGAGAGAGAGGGGGAGAGAGAGGTGGAGGATAGAGAGAGAGAGGGAATGTAAATAAGTAACAAGGATGTTCAGGTATCAATACATTACGGCCGTTTTGAGCAGCTCCATTTAATCGATCAATGAAAACATTGCATCAATTTGAAATAAACTGCTCTCTTCAGGCGTAGATGACCATATAGATTTCCAACATAAGGTATAAACCATTTGAAACAATCTTATATCAATACTAGAAACCAAAATAATCACATCGTTTCTTTATGTAATATTTGTGGCAGAGTGAATTTAGAAAATAATGCATATATTATTAAGCCTACTATAATTTAGAGAGTAGCTGAGGAAAATAGAGGGCATCAAGATACAGGAGTGGTGAGATAATTATTTATATTTAGATTTTATGCAGCATGTAGATTACAATGATTTAGAATTAAATCCGCTGAGAGTCGTCAACTGTGTACTAGTATGTATGTATGAATGTTGTATGTATGTATGTATGTATGTATGCATGTTGTATGTTTGTATGTATGTATGTATGTATGTATGCATGTTGTATGTTTGTATATGCATTTATGTGTGCGTGTCTTTGTGTCTGTGTTTGTCTCTTCCCACCAACGTCTGACAACCGATGCTGGTGTGTTTATGTCCCCGTAACTTAGCAGTTCGGCAAAAGAGATGATGTATGGAGTAAGTACTAGCCTTACAAAGAATAAGTCCTGGGGTCGATTTCTTCTTTGACTAAAACCCTTTAAGCGGTGCCCCAGCATGGCCGCAGCCAAATGACTGAAACGTGTAAAAGAATAAAAGAATACACACGTATGGATACTTTGGACTCACTCGTTGTTTGTTACTTTGTGTTTGTCCTAATATCTATCTATTACACCCCACTTTTGTTTAAAGAGCCGCTGTCATTTGTTATTATCAACGCACGCGCGTGTGTGTGTATTATATACAGTATATTGGGTGTATGTGCAGATTTCTAATTATCTGCATATGTATGTATGTATGTTTGCAAGTGTATGTATGTATGTATGCAAGTGTATGTATGTATGTATGTATGTATGTATGCAAGTGTATGTATGTATGTATGTATGTATGTATGTATGCAAGTGTATGTATGTATGTATGTATGTATGTATGCAAGTATGTATGCAAGTGTATGTATGTATGTATGTATGCAAGTATGTATGCAAGTGTATGTATGTATGTATGTATGTGTATGTATGTATGTATGTGTATGTATGCATGTATGTATGTATGCAAGTGTATGTATGTATGTATGTATGTATGTATGCAAGTGTATGTATGTATGTATGTGTATGTATGTATGTGTATGTATGTATGTGTATGTATGTATGTGTATGTATGCATGTATGTATGTACGCAAGTGTATGTATGTATGTATGTATGTATGTATGTATGTGTATGTATGTATGTGTATGTATGCATGTATGTATGTACGCAAGTGTATGTATGTATGTATGTATGTATGTATGCAAGTGTATGTATGTGTGTTTGTATGTGTGTGCATATCTGTGTGTGACTCTGTGTGTGTGTGTGCATATGTCTGTTTATACATCTATGTGTACATGCATGTATGTGATTGCCTGCTTCTGCGTTTGAGTACGTGGAACAGGAGGCACTCCACAATCCATTGTCAGCCTGCAGTGTAATCTGTTGAACTAATATTGACACTGTTTTGTTTTATTTGATTACAGATTTGTTTGATAAGGAATGGCGACACTGATGGTAGTGATGGTGGTGGTGGTAGTGGTGATGGCAGCATTGAAGTGAACAAATAAAATAGTAACGCTGCCACGTATCATTTGTTATTAGTGATATTACTTCTTCACGTGTCTTTACCATCAGCCTGTGTCCCATTTCTGAGTGCTTCTCTGAGTATTAACTGAGTACCTGTCTCACATTAAGTAGCTTGCTTACCAACCACATGGTTCCGGGTTCAGTCCCACTGCGTGGCATCTTGGGCAAGTGTCTTCTGCTATAGCCTCGGGCCGACCAATGCCTTGTGAGTGGATTTGGTAAACGGAAACTGAAACAAGCCTGTCGTATATATGTATATATATATATATATGTGTGCGTATAGGTTTGTGTGTCTGTGTTTGTCCCCCTAGCATTGCTTGACAACCGATGCTGGTGTGTTTACGTCCCCGTCACTTAGCGGTTCGGCAAAAGAGACCGATAGAATAAATACTGGGCTTACAAAGAATAAGTCCCGGGGTCGATTTGCTCGACTAAAGGCGGTGCTCCAGCATGGCCGCAGTCAAATGACTGAAACAAGTAAAAGAGTAAAGAGAGTAAAGAGCATACCACTAAACCCGTATTGCACATAATATTTACGCTTCTTAAGGCGGTGAGCTGGCAGATTCGTTAGCACGCCGGGCAAAATGCGTAGCCGTATTTCGTCTGCTGTTACGTTCTGAGTTCAAATTCCGCCGAGGTCGACTTTGCCTTTTATCCTTTCGGGGTCGATTAAATAAGTACCAGTTACGCACTGGTTCGATGTAATCGACTTAATCCATTTGTCTGTCCTTGTTTGTCCCCTCTGTGTTTATCCCCTTGTGGGTAGTAAAGAAATAGGTATTTCGTCTGCCGTTACGTTCTGAGTTGAAATTCCGCCGAGGTCGACTTTGCATTTCATCCTTTCGAGGTCGATTAAATAAGTACCAGTTACGCACTGGGGTTGATGTAATCGACTTAATCTCTTTGTCTGTCCTTGTTTGTCTCCTCTGTGTTTAGCCCCTTGTAGGCAATAAAGAAATAAGTAACGTTACCACGCTGGGCGAAGTGTTTAGCGGTACTTCGTCTGTTAGTTAGTTAGTTAGTTAATTTGGCTCAAAAGCAAATAGCAAGGCCATGTAGGGGGACATGGAGTTAAGTACAGGGTGGTGTTCATGTAAAGAGTTCAGGCCACTTGAGGTCCAGGGAGGCTTTACGTTCTGGGTTTAAATTCCACCGAGGTCGATTTTGTCTTTCGGGGTCGATAAATTAAGTACAAGTTGGCCCCCTCCCCCAAAATTTCGGACCTTGTGCCTAGAGTAGAAAAGAATATTTACGCTTTTTTCTTTTTATTGGTCATATTTACTGTCTTTCATCCATTCATCTGTTCTTTGTTTCTTTACTTCTTTCTCCCACTTCCTATTTTTGCTCCTTTATTTTCAATTCTGTCTTATTGGTTCTGCTCCCTTCCTCTCTCCTCTTAGTCTTGTCCACTCTCAGGATATTATTTTTGCTGCTGCTGCTGTTTTTGATGTTGTTGTTGGTGGTGGTGGTCTTCTTCTTCACACATTCCGCTTCTCTCTCCCCTTTCCTTCCTCTCACTGTTACCTCTACTCACTCACCTAACACATTTCTTACGTACTACCTATTCAGTCGCTGTGAACGTCACGCCCCGCTGTATGATTTATTGTAGTCAGCATTAGGTGTGGAACAAATGATAAATATATTTGGAGACAATAAACAAATATATGAACGGCTGTGGCCTCCACTTAAGTTACAACTCTATTTCAGTTATAACCTCATTCTGTTTCAATCTTTGCTGTGACGGTGATATGTTGCATGTCCCTTAATAAGGAGGGAATTCTCAAAAGCTGGAATCTATTTTTAAATTGTCGTTAAAAGATGTTTAATCTTTTCACTTTTCATGTTAATTAATTTTTTCAGTTTTCATATTTATTGATTGTTTTCATTTTTTTTTGTTTAATTAATGGTTAAACAATTTTTTTAGTTGAGGATGGTAACCAAAATTACCTATAGTTTTCATATAAGGAGGGGATATAACCCAATTTTATAATGGGGGTGAGATAACCCGAATGTACCAACTTCTTGATGCGCACAGCCTCTATATAAGACGAGATGGTTATGGTTTAAACACCTTTTATCGTAGATTATTTTCTCGATTAGGATTAACATAGCCTACAGTAACAAACCACCAGAACTGAGTCAGATTTTGTGGGTGTATTGGGAAGTGATTCTATGTCAGTCTCTCCTTAAATGTCAGCAAGTGTTTGGAGCTAAAGTATTTTATTACCCTAGAAAGAGAGTCTATGGGATACAGTTCGCACAAGGTTATGGTTGAAAGATCATAATGAGTAATCAGTAACTGTGAGGCCTGGCAGTTATAGCAACTTCGACGGTTTTTGTCGTGTGTTGTCTCAGTCTAAGGGTGATGAAATAAAAGTGTTTCCTGTGTTTTTGCAATTAAAGGGTGACAATACTATTCTATTAGAGAATGTTTTTGAGGTCTCTGTTCATGAAGGTAGAGCAAGCTTAGTGCAAAATTTGCATATATATGGCACTTGTATAAGGATGGTTAAGGATTTACGAAGGATGTTTATCATCTCTACAGCAGAGGGCTTTGTTAAAGGTGGATGCATATAGGCGATTGATGTGCTTGATAAAGTGTGCAGGGTACATAAAATATTGTAGGTGCTTACCAAAATTAATAGAATATAAGTGTAGGTCAGAAATGCAATTTGATAGTAAGCTTTCAATCCAAGAAATGAGAGCTAAATCCCGATACAGGCAGTTTCGTTACAATATCTGCATGTCAGGCATGGTCAAATGCTTTGTTTTTGTGAAGTGCAATTAGATTTCTTTCACTAAATGTCTCAATAGGCGCAGGAGTGGCTGTGTGGTAAGTAGCTTGCTAACCAACCACATGGTTCCGTGTTCAGTCCCACTGCGTGGCATCTTGGGCAAGTGTCTTCTGCTATAGCTCCGGGCCGACCAATGCCTTGTGAGTAGATTTGGTAGACGGAAACTGAAAGAAGCCTGTCGTATATATGTATATATATATATAAGTGTGTGTGTATATGTTTGTGTATCTGTGTTTGTCCCCCTAGCATTGCTTGACAACCGATGCTGGTGTGTTTACGTCCCCGTCACTTAGCGGTTCGGCAAAAGAGACCGATAGAATAAGTACTGGGCTTACAAAGAATAAGTCCCGGGGTCGATTTGTTCGACTAAAGGCGGTGCTCCAGCATGGCCGTAGTCAAATGACTGAAACAAGTAAAAGAGTAAAAGAGTAATAGCAAAGCATACTGATGAGTGGATTAGGAAGGATATGATTCGAGTAAAACTGACTCTATGAAATTCTTCTGTCTCCCACCACCCACCACAACGATTAACCGTACGGAGAAGAACGGGGACTCATGGGGTGGTGAGAAAAGGGGATTACTCTTTTTACTTGTTTCAGTTTCAGTCATTTGACCGCGGCCATGCTGGAGCACCGCCTTTAGTCGAGCAAATCGACCCCGGGACTTATTCTTTGTAAGCCCAGTACTTATTCTATCGGTCTCTTTTGCCGAACCGCTAAGTTACGGGGACGTAAACACACCAGCATCGGTTGTCAAGCAATGCTAGGGGAACAAACACAGACACACAAACATATTCACACACACTTATATATATATATATATACATATATACGACAGGCTTCTTTCAGTTTCCGTCTACCAAATCCACTCACAAGGCATTGGTCGGCCCGGGGCTATAGCAGAAGACACGTGCCCAAGATGCCACGCAGTGGGACTGAACCCGGAACCATGTGGTTGGTTAGCAAGCTACTTACCAAACAGCCACTCCTGCGCCTATTGTTAACAGTTGTTCCCATAATGATTGATATATCATATGAAAGAGATAAAGTTAGTGGGTTTATAATTCAGAAAGATGTGACAAACTGTAGATTCTTTCCAAAGAGCGAAATAAATATATATTTTAAAAAGTGCAGTAGATTTTGATGTGACATAAGATCATGACATTCTCCTGCTTGAAGTCTTATTCCAGTGTTTGTAACACAGTGAACTCTGTTAAAGACATTCATAGACAAGGAAGTAGCATTAATCACGAGATGTGTTAAGCTTAGCTCTCAGTCCGACATGTTTGTGTATGTGTGTGTGCAGATGCATGTGCGTATGTGTGGTGTTTTATCGTGTCACTTTGCGTTTTAATATGTAGAGTAGGGATGCATTCAAAAGAGGAAGAGAAATTGAAAGAAGCCTTTTAAGGGGCTTTAAGACAATATGAAGAAGAACTGTAGAGGAATGGAATCAAATATATGCAGAGCAGAGAGAGAGAGAGAGAGAGAGAGAGAGGGAGAGAGAGAGAGAGAGAGAGAGAGAGAGTAAACGAACACAGTGTCATTGAAGCTTGCAAGTAGAAAGGCTAAATTAGTTTATTGAGAGACTGTGGTTAATAATTGTTAGTGGGATAATGGTTTCTGATTCCAAATATTTCTGTTTTGTAAAATTATTTTTATTTTCCTTTTCAGTAAGCAACATTTTAAAACACATCAATTAACATACTTGGTTATAATTTGTCGTTTATATTAAACTCTTTCCAGTAGTGTATGTATATATATATATATATATATATATATATATATATTATATATATATATATATATATATAAATATCAGTAATGCAATACAAAGTATTGCCTTCCAGTAAAAAGTAGCCCGTGAGGGAAAAATACTTTGTATTGCATTACTGATATTTTGAAACTTCTTCACCGTTTCTCGTACTGTTAGCGTTCCGCATTTCAGTCGAGTGTGTTAGTATTAATGTGGTAACATCGTAGATTTCGTCTTGGTATATGTTTGGCTGATGAAGGTAAAACAAAATATGGGTTAGAGACATATCTTGTAAAACCTGAAACCTGCAGGTACCACATTATCCTTTTCCGGGTGTTTCATCTTTCAGATGTTCTCCCTGGAGGTAAGACGGTTTTTTTTCTCTAATTTGTTGCACACACGCATTTTTGCTAATACATACGCGGTGAAGCTACACATTAGCGTCGTAATTTTACGTTCGCTATTTCCAGTAAATATCGGTACTTAGTTGTGCCATTTATTTACTAATTTGTATATATATAATATATATATATATATTATATATATATATATATATATGTGTGTGTGTGTGGTGTGTGTGTGTGTTGTATACATATTCATCTCTTTCTTTATTTCTTTCTTTCCTTCTTTCTTTCTTTCTTGCTTTCTTTCTCTCTCTCTCTCTATCTTTCCTTCTCTCTCTCTCACTATATATATTATATATATATATATATATATATATAATATATATATATATATATATATATATGTGTATGTATACATACACACACACATATATATATATAAATCAAAATAAGCAACAAGGATATACAGAAGTAATGCAGTACGATCGTTTCACGCAACTCCATTTAATTGAACAATGCAATCATTACATCAATTTAAATGCAGAGCAATCCTCAGTTGCATAAAGATATAGAGTTAAATTAATTTAAATCAGATGGACACATTTGTATAATTTTACCGAAAATCTCCAAGAAGGTAAGGAGATACACAGAAAACATGGTGTCTTCACTTCAGCTTAGAAGCTATTAAGGTATCAGGAAGAAAGACTTGTTACAGATTTTGCTTGTTACTGTTTTATGGAGTCAGTTTTAATTTATAGACTAGTTTATCAAATCTTTGTATATCTAAGACCAAAAGCGCAAGGGGCAATGCCTGTTAGGAATGGGGCTGAGGGAGTTGACAGAAATCATAGTGGATATAGTCATAAAAAACTATCAAGATTTATTTGAAGCAATATCATGAGATTTGGTAAAGGAAAGTTTAAATCAAGATGTTAGCTGACAATTAAAGGGGCAGGCCACTGGTAGACCATTGATAATGAAACAGGGGAAATCTTATCATGTAGCACTATAGATAAATATTTATAACATTTTGAACTATATTGCCATATTGAATAAAGTTAAAATTTAGTGTTTATTATTATTTTTACCGATTATTTTTAGTTTCATGGTAGCATGATTTTATGGTTAAAATTGCTTAACAGAAAACTTGGTCTTCTTAAAAGAAGTATATTAATAAATTTGAATAGTATTCCTGCTTTTTCTCTGTAGCTAGTATACAAGAACAAGTAGAACACACGTCTTAAATCTACGCTACATAAATATATGAGCGCATTCAATCAATCCGTTTTGACTATTTCCGTTCTATAAGGTTATCACTAAATAACATTTTCTCACAGATGTATAGATTCACAGACCGAAATAATATTCATTAAGTTACACCTGAATGGTTGAAGATAGAATTCAAATATATCGATCGGTTAATAATACTTGTCCGTTCAAATACCAATAAACTAACAAATCAATATTTTTATTTATTTACTATATTTAGAGAAAATCTAATAAATAAGCTTGAACGTTTTATTTTGAATGATTGGAGGTGGCTCTTAATAGTTGATTGATCTCTGACTTGAAAGACGAACTGCTCGACTGTTTAGAGTTCATATTCTCACAACAGTGTCAGCGGTTTAAGTCACAAGAATTGGTTACAGATGAGACTCTTATATCGTTCATTGATTAGCTTGATCAACATGTTATCATATCTTCTTTAGTTAACCACTCTGATATAGTTTCCATTATGTAACAGATTCCACTCCACAGCAATTCTCACTCTGAGTTAATCTTCACCAAACACACTCCTAACTCTACAGTTAGTCTCACACTAATGAGTTCCCATCATGCAAGTACCCAGTGCGATGTGGTCTTCACTTAACAGTTGACTCCATTCTAAAGTAACCTACTTTCTTGAGTAGCCATCAGTCTACAGGAGTTGCGTGGAAAATGTTGCGATCTACAAAAGCCACGACAAAATTGCTTGATACACAATTCACACGCTTCTTTGATAATCCAGTAGTGGAGAGAAAACTGGGTTGTTTTCAAATTTTATATTGAATACAACTAATACAAGTTATACTTAAGTGTTTCTTAGATTACAGACTACAGGGGTTACCAAACTGACAAAAAGTAAAAAAAACAAAACAGTTCTTGATTCAAATATCACTCACCTTAAACTCTGATTCAAGTTTTTCTAGCTGTTTTGAAGAATAAGCCTGACGAGGTTTCCTTTCCACATTTGTCCGTCTCTGACGACGTGCAAAGTTTCTCTGCGCTGAAATGAAAATGAAAACAAGACTTTTAACTTTGAGTTAAAAAAGGAAAGACATTTTGTATTAAAATGAGGTCAACTTTAATCAACACTTGTGATTCTCGCTTTAATGACTCTAAAGAGGTGAAAGTCTAATTGGTCTACGGTGGAAGTTGAAATGAAGATATGAGATAACGTAGCAAAATACCATAAGGAATTTTGTTTTCCACTCTGTCAATTCTGTCAGACCACCGCTCTGCAACAAGGAAATAATTAAATGACTCACTAAAACAAATAACAAATATTTTATATCTATGTTTTTTTTTTGGTGGGTTCTGAATCTAAATTATAGTTTCTGATATTTTTAGAATGACGTAACTTAGGAGAAAGTTGTCAGTTAAATATATCACAGCATATTACTGATACTTATTTGATCAAACTTGGATGCACAACTTTATCCACTCTGCATCACGTTTATGCAAATGAATTTTGTTCTCTACACTAGAAGTCTGTCCAGTATATACAAGATGCGATTATATTGCATAATGTGTGTGCACATATACATGTACCGTAAATCCTCGAGTATAATCCGCATTTTTTTCCCATAATTTAAAGGTCAAAATCCCTAGTGCGTACTATATACGAGGTTAAAAATGAAAAATATTTTCTAAGCAATGTCCGAGTCTGTCCGGTAGTGTTTATTCAGACTCATTTTGTGATGTCGGGCGCGAAAATACCTTAAGCTAAGCCTGAAAGCAATGAAGTCATAACAGAATCATCCATAACTTGCAGTAAGCAACATTTATTAAACGTTATTACTGTTATTTCTTTATTTTCTGCAAACAAAATGCACAAAAAGCTGCACTTTTGCATTATGTTATATATACAATAATAATAAAGGACATTACCGTATACATTTTCACAAACCAAGAACGTTATATAGACCTCCTTGACTCAAGTTAGAGAAGGGGTGCGTATTATACACAAGGTTTAGGTTTTTCAGTGGTACAGCACCCTAAAAATCCCCTGCGTATTATACTCATGGGCGGACTATACTCGAGGATTTACGGTATACATATATGTATATAACGCGAACATATTGTATATATATATATATATATATATATATATATATATCCCTCTGTCAAAGTTAAAGATGTGAATAATGAAATAACTGTAACTTACACGAAAATAGCAAAAGTGTTTGCCTCTCACATCTGTTATTCCTGTATTTTTGTAATATGTGTGAGTTTGTGAGAGTCTGTGTACATATAACTATGAATATACAGATATACACACACCTAAGTTTGTGTAGTAGTTCAGTTCAGGTATCTGGGATGCAAATGATGCGCACAGAGATGAAAGAGAAATAATCCTTACTAATA
>NC_043002.1:32950584-32953084 GCF_006345805.1 Octopus sinensis | reverse complement strand
GACCTGTAAAAGAATTCAGAAGGGTGGGCCTCCAACCAGGCCTTTCACGACACCCTTAAAGCCAGGAACTTTTCATCACCCCTCAAACTAAGGAGAACGTTAATTGCCGAGTTCGATATGTATTACACAGACATGTTTATGTGGTTAAGAAATTCACTTCTTAACTAAGTGGCTCCTAGTTCAGATCCATTGCACAACATATAGGGGAAGTAACTTCTGCTATATCACCGGCTGACATAAGATTCTTGTAGGATATTTTGTGAGTAAAACTGTGTGGAAGACCGAGGATAGAACCGTTACATTTCTCAGGTGGAACACTTAATAGGTTGCCTGTTTTAACATCACCACCTGGATCACAGGTGCCATTACTCAATTACATGCATTCGGGCCACAACCCCGGTTTGAAAATAACTTCCACCCACCTCTTATCAGTTTTATATGCATTAAAACGATAATGGGTACAGGTTTCCATCTTCTCAGTCATAAAAATATAAAGTAAGAAATTAGCAGTCCAAGTTCCGTCAACATCAGAATTATTGACCCACAACGGCTTAATTTCAACTAGTCAGTTGTCAGTACCATCTGATGGTAAGGAAAGAAAAGAAATGTAGAACTGCTGCCTGTGTGCAACCTCGCCATCAACAACTTACGGAAACCAAGGAAGGACCTGTTGGAAATAGCAGCTAAATTCTTAATAAACCATACTTTACCATTAAAAATAAGTACACATTGGATATTGTAGCTCTAGGTATACTATGTCCAAAATTTCTTTGACATGGATATATTATGTCAAAGGAACGCGTTTGACCATGAGTTGGCTTTTTAGAATGAAGTCAACAGCAACAGCATAACCAACATCATCAACGACAACAAAAGCAACAACGCTCTGTGCTGGACGATTCAATTACCCTAAACCTTCACCGCAACACGAATTAAGCTTGTACCGGCAAAAAAGAAATGGATACTTCTATCATATGAAGCACATTTTTTTAATGAATACGGCCATTCATCTGAGTTTTCATAATCAAAGACATCGATCAACAGATTTTGAATTGTTTTTGATTTTATGAAATTAGCAATAAAGAGTTCAGATTTTGTTGGATTTTGTAAAGGTAACGTTGATATAAGGCGAAGCAAGGAGTATATTCAAGTGCGATTTATCCAGACACTGCGTTCCACTCACTGGGGTCTACATGATCCCAGTCTATGAGGCATCTTCACTCGGTCGCTCGATCTGTTAAAATAGCTGTCAAATTACCCTTAAACTACACACTACCGTCTCAAAAAGAGAAGGATACATTGCTCAATGTGGTCCTACCTGGATATCATGTCTAAATAAAAGGTCTTTAGTCATAGGTCTATTCATCCTTGACTGACCTGGGGATAAATAGCAACCTTTATTAAAACAACTAACACGATTAATTTCAGTTGCGGTTGCTGTTTAATTTAATGTCGAGCAGGCCTATGATGAAAGGCATCCCTTCCGTGACAGTCTCATCTTTTCCCTATGTAATGGGAACCCTAGACAATATTATGAACGTGTACTTTTCTTTGGTAGCGAGGGGGTATTTGAGAGGGATTTAGATGTTATTTTTGGCAGGCCTAGGGACTATGTAGAAGCTTCTTCGTTGGTTCGTTGAATTTACATTAAAAACTAAACATTGGATATTATACACACCAGTTTATAAAAAAAAAAGGAAAAATAAAAGAAATGCCGGCCCACTACAAGGACTTGAACCATCAACCTATTATCTACAAGGGCAGTCTAATTACTGACGCCAATATAGAAGGCCTGACCATTTTCATGGTTATTAGATACTGGGCTAAGGCAGCGAACTGGCAGAATTGTTAGCATCCGACTTTACGCTCTAAGTTCAAATCCCGCAGAGGTCAACTTTGCCTTTCGGGGTAAATAATACTTGTCAAGCATTGGAGTCGATGTAATCGATTATCTCCTATCCCGAAATTTCAGGCCTTATAAGCTCTATCTTTTCTGCTATTTATTTTAGCTGTATTATTAACAGAGTCGTTAGAGAGTCGAATAGAATGCCTTACGGCATTAGCTTTGACTCACTTTCCTCTCGGAGTACAAATACTGTAGAGGCCAATTTTGCTTTTCATTCTTTCGAGGTCAATAAATAAAGTACAAATCTAGAGAAGTACTAGGAACTGTATCTGTAGTATCTAATTATAGCTGTGATACTATTAACATCACATACTATAAAGTTGTACGTAATGTAAATTACTGATCGCTCCAATGCACAACCAATTTTCTAACAATTCAAGTAATTGCGGCTCTATTTTTCTACTAAACTATAATTGTTTGACTCAGATCATCCTTGACCAAGCAGACCAAGCGTCCCAGTCGGGAGAATAATAGTATTTTATTGAAACTAAGAAAATATATTGTGAAGTGAAGGAGAACTTTGAGCAAATTAAGTGATCACATAGAGATTACCTCTTTGGCAGTCTCTACACGTGTTTTAGAAATATTCCAAAA
>NC_043002.1:32943084-32945584 GCF_006345805.1 Octopus sinensis | reverse complement strand
CTGGAAGCCTAATCACTGTGGAATATGAAATCAGAAGGTGAAGGGACGTAACTGATTACTACAATGTTGTTAATCCGGCGCTTTACCATATCTGATACATAACCAAAATGATGTTTTCTAACAATTTCACAAAACCTCTAATATTAGTGAAATATGTAGTCGATAATATCATATTTATAGGCACAAAGCCTGAAATTTGGTGGTGGGAAACTAGTCGATTATATCAATCCTGGTGTTTGACTACTACTTATTGAATCGATCCCGAAAGGATGGAAGGCAGAGTCAAACTCGGTGGAATTTGAACTTAGAATGTAAAGACGGACGGAATGCTGCTAAGCATTACGTCCGGTGTGCTAATGGGTCCGCCAGCTTTAGAGTTTAGGTTGTAGGTCTTACCTATCTAAAGTAAGCAATTTCTGGTTGGATAGAGAAGCTGGAAAGCTAAGAATTAGGTATACTAGAAATAATCTTTTACATTAACACAAAGCCAGAAATTTGGAGGGGAGGAAAAGATGATTATATCGGTCCTAGGTACTTTATTTCATCGATACCGGAAGGATGAAAAGCAAATTTCTGTTTTCCGACATTTGAAAATACAATGTAAAGAAACAGAACAAATACTGCAAGGAAAAATAAAAATAGTCGCCTTTAAAGAGACTTGAACCATTAGATACGCTCAATCAACTAATTCGTAAAAGTTTGATGCTCTATCGACTGAGCTATGCAAGTTGACACAACCTTCTACTTATTAAAATGTCATTTGATTCATGAAAGAAAAGTGATTAAGATAATTTTGGTGAAATGGTAGACAGTGAAAGTTGTCATAAAAAATACTTTGTTTAATGAAACTGTCTTGACCAAAAATGGGAATCAACAACTAGTGTTATTACATAACCCAGTATGAGCAGAAAAGCATTCTAACCCTGACCATCTCTTTTAATTTCAGGTACAGTGTCTACAATCACATTATCAAATTGTCATATATTTGTTAAAAAAAAAAAATAATAATAAAGCGGGTAATTTGGGAGATGGATGATTCGGTTGTAATTTTTAGCATGTTAAACGACCACGTAAAAGTTCGGTTCTGCTTTGATGTTGGATAGAATCATTAAGATAATCTCAAAAGAAAATCGCTTGCTTGGAAGACGAATAAGTGTTAAAAGATAATTCCTGAAATGGTAAAATAGATTCCACTAATGTGAAGAAAATAGGGAGACAAAACAGATAGTTGGATGGAATACGGCGACTGTGACATGTTATAAACGTGCTTTGGTATGAATGTAGTAATGCATGCCTGTGGTATAACATGTGGCTATTTAGCTGATACCCTCCTCGTTTGTTTCTCAGTGTGACGTATTGATGGTTTTCAAATCTTTTTCCCCCTAAACACATTTTATGGTCTATTGCTGGGATTTAAACCAAAAATTCGGACTGTCCGTATTTTAAAAATTAATTAGAAAAAGAAAAATTCGAAAAATTTACCAAAAAATTTAAAAAGAAAATTTTCGAAAAACTGTAAAAAACTAAAAAAATCTTTTCATAGCCGTAAATTCCCGTGTGTAGAATACAAATGTGCATAAGTTTTCTAAAAATTCCAAACAATAAAAAAGTTATGAGCGGTTCAATAGCATGTGTAAAAAAAGAATTCCGTTCAACGAAGAAATTCTCATACTCGGATGTTTAAAGTTTGATGATGGACGAATTAAAAGGAAAAATAATTATTTCTAATTTATTCTCAGTGTCAGTAAATTTTGAGAAAAGGATTCTAGTGGCTTATACAACTGAAGCACTTGAATATTACTTATTTTTTATCGAATCCGACAAGACGACAGGGCGAGAGGCAAAGTTGATTTCGATGGCATTAGAATTAGTACATAAAGAACCAGAGCAAACACTACATGGCATTTTGTCGGTCGATTTTAGCAATGGTTTTTAGCACACACACACACACACACACACACACACACACACACAAATAGAAATGGCAGCCCAATCGCGTCCCCAAGAACACCCTAAGATTATAAAATGAGGAAGGATACATAACCTTATGGTAGTCCTAGATAACTTTAAAACTGTGGGGCATTCAGCGGTTGAACATAGGTCTGCCCGATCAACCGCATCCTCCTCGGTTTTCATTATTTCTATCATATACGAAAGGCTAAGCAGACTACACTACAGCCTGGCTTGCTACAGTGGAAATAGGCACCTTTATGTCAGTGGCTTTCGATTGGCTAAAATTACACGAAATTTGTAAGCTTTAATAAAACGTATTAATTTATTTAAGGCAAAATGAGTTTCATTTCCATAATTAGCATACCAAACTACATCAATACACCAAGTTTGAAATCAAATGGATCAAAATTGAAGGAATTGAAGCGAAAGCTAAACAGGAAAGATCCCGTATATATGTAAGTATATATACATAGGTACTTGTACACACACACACACACACACATATATATATACATATATTCTTTTACTTTTATTCGTTTCAGTCACT
>NC_043002.1:32938084-32940584 GCF_006345805.1 Octopus sinensis | reverse complement strand
AAAGATTATGTTGAAGATTTTTTGAAATTAGATTGTAAACCCACTGCCCAAATATAATACATAATATTAAGTAACCAAAATATAAAATACATTTGATTAATCTAAAATAAATTGCAGTTACGTACAAGGAGTGAAAAAAATCATACGTACTCGTATCTAAATTTTGCTGTTTTATTCTTATATTCTTTTCTACTCTAGGCACAAAGCCTGAAATTTTTTGAGCGGGGGGGTGCAGTCAATTAGATAGATCCCAGTACGCAACTGGTACTTAATTTATCGACCCCGAAAGGATGAAAGGCAAAGTCGACCGCGGCGGAATTTGAACTCAGAACGTACGCCCGGCGTGAAAACACCAATATGCTCTCTTTTTTCTTTAGTATTCTATTCCTTGGTGTGTTTAGACAGTTGGCACTTCTCTGTTCTACTGCCTTTTACATGCACAAATACAAGAGAAACAAACTGAATTTAAAAGTAGGTCTGGAATAAAGTTATAGAGTAACTACAACCTATTAATTCTGTGGAAGAAACAGTAGGATGTGATAATTTTACAACCGTGGATTGTAGATCCACATTTTAACCACGACCATCACCTCTTTTTAAAGTATATGTTAAGAACTACTGACTTAATATGTATTTTAAAGACAGTAGTATGCGATTTGAGGAGGACTTTTCTACTAATTTTAACATAAGGACCCTTAAAACACTATTGTGCATTCCCAATTTACTATTTTGGTATGTGTCCCCAATCTTATATGAAACTTCAGAGGCCATATGGACAGACGGTGTAAAGTAGTTCCAGTTGTTACAGTTTCGGAATAATTTACCATTATATGGTGTTATCTGATTCGAAACAAACCCTTCAAATGGTGTTACTTGATTGAAAACAAAACCGCAAAAGCTGATTGTGGCAGGGTATTGCTTCATATCTTATGTTGCTCTTGTTTCAGTCAATGGACTGCAGACATGCTGGAGTAGATCATCCCCAGTACTTATTTTTTGAAGTTTGGTTCTTATTCTTATTTCTTTACTGCCCACAAGGGGCCATACACAGAGGGGACAAAAAAGACTGACAAACGGATTAAGTCGATTATATCGACGCCAGTGCATAACTGGTACTTATTTAATCGACCCCGAAAGGATGAAAGGCAAAGTCGACATCGGCGAAATTTGAACTCAGAACGTAGCGGTAGACGAAATACCTATTTCTTTACTACCCACACGGGGCTAAACACGGGGGACACACACAAGGACAGACAAACGTATTAAGTCGATTATATCGATCCCACTGCGTAACTGGTACTTAATTTATCGACCCTGAAAAGATGAAAGGCAAAGCCGACCTCGGCGGAATTTGAACTCAGAACGTAGCGGCAGACGAAATACCGCAAGGCATTTCGCCCAGCGTGCTAACGAATCTGCCAATTCCCCGCCTTATTCTTTGGTTCTTATTTTATCGGTTTTTGTTTTTGCAGGACCGCTTAGTTACACGGATAAACCAACACCGAAGTGAGAGACAAATACTTCCACAAAGACACCCCTCCTCATACACATACGCACTTTCACACAGACACGTACACACTTATTTACTTACGCACACACATATGTAAGACGTTGCTCGGAAAGACGTCGAAGGAACATAACGAAAACAGAAATACACAAAGGACGTGGAAATGCTCTTCTCTCATCAGCTATCGACACAATTTCCGTCAGCCAAATTCACTCATAAAGCATTGGTTAGCAAAACATTATAGTGGAAGACACTTGCCCAAGGTGTCGCACAGGGGTTCATACATCTTTCAAAATTGTTAGTGGCAGAAATAAAGGGAAATAATACTTAATTGAACGAAAACAAAATCATTGCCGAAACTTAACGTTTCGTCTATATCAACTTAATCTTAATAAGGATTTTTTTTTTACTGAATTACAAGTTGCGAATTGGTTAGACTAGAAAGTCCTGAGAGATTTAAGTATAACTGTTACTTTTAGTTTTCAATTGAATTAAACATTTATGTACTGGAAAATTTGAAGAACAAAAGCAAGTATTGAATTTACAGAATAGAGATGACAGTTAACAACACTCTGCAGTGTGTATGACATAAACATGTTGACGTATATATATGTATGTGTGAATGCATATACATATATATATATATATATATTATGTTTTCCAGTTTCAGCTCTTGAGCTGTGGCCATGCTGGGGCACCGCCATTTAAAATTTAAGGTCTCATATATATATATACGTATATGCATACACACATACACATACATATATATATATATATATATATTTATACTTGTTCTCTCTCTCTCTCTCTCTATATATATATATATATATATATATATATATATATATATATTTATACTTGTTCTCTCTCTCTCTCTATATATATATATATATATATATATTTATACTTGTTCTCCTCTCTCTCTCTCTATATATATATATATATATATATATATATTTATACTTGTTCTCTCTCTCTCTCTCTCTCTCTCTC
>NC_043002.1:32863084-32933084 GCF_006345805.1 Octopus sinensis | reverse complement strand
GCGGTGTTAAGCAGAATATTTGCTGCAGCCGATCTTTTATACCTAGTCTTGTGCAGCATTGATCAGGCTTTCGGTGGTACGCTTCAAATTACCTCGCTCAAGCTATGCCCACGATGCTGTATTATCCTTAATGTTCTGTGTATTCCTTTCAATCTGTCCATGCATTCTCATTTCAAGGTCTTTTCTCTTCTCCTCAGCTCTTTGGTTAAACTCTTCCTTGCCCATCATTTCATCTGCATTTACACCATTATCTTTCGCGGCATATGGTAGCAGGTCTTCATCACTATTTATCAAACACTCGGCAAGCGTTCTCCTTTCTCTCCTTATGCAATGGTCTATAATAATTAGTCCTCTGCCACCATTATTTCATTTCGTAAACTGTCTGTTTACGTTTGCTTTAGAGTGTAGCGCCCCATGCAGCGTCATCAACTTTTTCGTCCTTCTATCCAGTGTTGATATTTTCTCCTTATTCCTCTTGAGTATGGACGCACTATATTATTATTATTATTATTATTATTATATTATTATTATTATTATTATTATTGTTATTATTATTATTATTCAGTAGTTTTATTTTTATAGCGTGCTTTCGCTTCACTACCGAGCGCAGCTCTGTGTGCCTTGGGTATGTGCTGTGATTTGTTGTGATGCTCTGATGGTTATTGTATGGAAAGTGTTCTGCGTAGGATGTGTGCAGTGCCTAGTATTGCAATTTTCTGTATGTAACGAGGGGCGTTCAATAAGTAATGCCCCTGACCCACTTCCCATAGCAGTAGGGCAACGAAACTTGGCACATTTATTAGTCTTTTCCTACGTAGGAACCACCCAGAGTTATGCATTTCTCCCATTGTTTGATGCAGCTCTGGAGACCGTTTTTGTAGATCCCAGCTTGGTCCTCCAACCTGAACGTGACTTCAGAAATCAAGGCTGCATCATCTGGGAAACGCTTTCCTTTAAAAAACAACTTCATGACTGGGAAGAGGTGAAAATCAGAGGGTGCAAGGTCAGGAAAGTAGGGGGATGGGGGATGAGTTCATAGCCATACGCCTGTGCTTCTGATCTGGCGACAAGCGAGTTGTGGACCGGAGCGTTGTCCTGCAGGAGGAGGATGCCTTTGCTGATCTTGCCCCGCCTCTTGATTTTGATAACTTCTCTTAATTTCTTCAAAAGTGAAGCATAATAGGCTCCTGCAATTGTGAAGACTGTGAGCATGACCTTGCCAGCGGAGGGCTGCACCCTTGCCTTCTTTGGAGGGGGTGAGTCACGGTGCTTCCACTGCATTGACTGGGCTTTGGTCTCTGGATCATCGTGATGGACCCAGGTTTCATCCTGTGTAATCAGTCTTTTGAAAAATGTTGACTCATCTTCTTGGCACATCTCCAAATTCACCCTCGAGCACTCGACGCGTTCTTGCTTCTGGAAAGGCGTGAGCAACCTGGGAATCTATCTAGCAGACACCTTTTGCATATGCAAATGGTCATGAATGATAGTTTCCACAGACCCGGTGCTAATCTTGACCTCATGGGCTATTTGGCGAATAATTATGCGTCGATCTTCCAAAATGGCAGCCTCAACTTGACGGACAGATGCCTCATCAATGGCAGAAGGGGCGACCAGATCTGGGAGCTGTTTCCACAGAGTTCCGACCATGTTTGAATTCATGATGCCAGCGTTTTACAAGGTCATATGATGGGGCATCATCACCATAAGTTACTTTCATTTAATCAAAAGTCTCCCGTGGTGTGCGTCCTTTCAAATACAAAAACCGGATCACTGCTCGACACTCAACAGGCTCCATTTCACACTTGACTCGGTTCAAACACCTGTAAATAAGAAACCTCAATTAATTCAGAGCTGTAATTTGCCACTTACTTTATAGAGATATAAATAATTGCACATACAAAATTTCAGCTAGATCAAACAACTGCAAGTGGGTCAGGGGTATTACTTATTGAACGTCCCTCGTATATGTGTTTGTAAGTCCTGGTGTTTTTGTTATGTATTTGTCTGAATATTTTTTTATCATGCCTAAAGCACCTACTATGATAGGAATTGCTTCTGTTTTTAGATTCCACATTCTGGTTACCTCTATTCCCAGGTCTTTGTATTTTGAGAGTTTCTCCATTTCTTTTAGAGACACGTTTTCATCAGCCGGTATTGATACATCAATTAGAAAGCATTTTTTTTCTTCGTGATCTTTGACAACTATATCTGGTCTGTTGGCCTTAATTTCTCTATCTGTGTGTATCGGCATATCCCAGAGTATGGTTGCTTTCTCGTTTTCTGTGACATTTTCTGGTGTGTGCCTATACCATCTTTTTTCTGTTGTTATTCCATAATGTTGGTATAGCTTCCAATGTATGTAAGTTCCAACTCTGTCATGTCTATGAATATATTCCTTCTTAGCCAGGACTGGGCAGCTAGAGATAATATGATTTATTGTTTCTTGTCCATCTCCACATATTCTGAAGTTACTTGTTATATTTCTTTTCATTACATGTTTTTGGTAATTTCTGGTGGGGAGGCTTTGGTCTTGTGCTGCAATTAAAAATCCCTCTGTTTCTGCTTTGAGTCCTGAGCTTCTCAACCATTGCTGGGATTTTTCTTTGTCTATTTCTATTGCGTTTAGTTTAGTCCAGTATTTACCATGAAGGGGCTTTTCTTGCGATCGTTTTATCATGGTTCGTTGCTGTTCTATTTTTAGTTTGGATTTCATTTGTTTTATAGCTTTTGTTGTTTCTTCTTCTTCTTCTTCTTCTTCTTCTTCTTCTTCTTCTTCTTCTCTTCTTCTTCTTCTTCATATTTATTATTATTATTATTATTATTATTATTATTATTATTATTATTATTATTATTATTATTATTATTATTCTCTGAGCTTTTGGTCTTACTTGCTTTGGTTGATTCAGTGAGACCGGACAGCAACCAGTTGTCAATATTATTATTATTATTATTATTAAGTCAATGATTCCTATGGTGTTCTCTACAAGACTGACAAGGTGAATTAAGTTTCTTAACCCTCGGCGACGGAGTAGTGGGTCACTGGGCAAGATTAATCATATTTGAAATCATCGATTATATGACTCCTCTTGCTTACCGTAGGGAACTTGTCTCCCTTGTCAGTAGTAAGATAAGTTCTCTCACGTGGCTAAGAGTTGTTTTGACTCTTATTTCTAGCAATGTTGGTGCTTACTACCATCCTCAGTCACTTTGGTTATAATTTGCGAATTTCCACTTTAATAATTTATAACTCTCACTTCACCATTTTCGAAATCAGTCAGTTTGCTATGGTGTTTTCTACAAGGCTGACAAGGTGATCTAAATTTTTAACCCTCGAGAACGGAGTAATGAGTCATTAATGAAGACTAATCAAATCTGAAATTATCGATGATATAACTCCTTCTCGCTTGCCGTAGAGAGCTTCTCTTCCTTGTCAGTCGTTAGATAAGCGCTCTCACGTGGCTAAGGGTTGTTTTGACTCTTATCTATGCCAATGCTGCTGCTGACTAGCACCCTCAGTCACTTTAATGACGACTATACTACTATATGTATATATTCAAACATATTGACGCAAATATATATTTTTTAACATTTAAGCCTTCTGTAGTTTTTTCACTTTTTACTATTTTCTATATATTCAACCACGTGCTTTCACAAACCAACTTTCTTATCTATATATATATATATATCTATATATATATATATATATATATAATATATATATATATATTATATATATATATATATATATATATATATTATATATATATATATATATATATATATTTATATATATATATATTATATATATATATATATATATATATATATATATATATATATATATACATACATATATATATATATATATATACATATATATATATATATATATACATATATATATAATATATATATATACATACATATATATATATATACACATATATATATATATACACATATATATATATATATACATACATACATACATACCCACACACACACACACACACATATATATATATATACATATATATATATATATCTATATATATATAATGATAAATCTCAGAGCGAGTTATAAACAGTAGCAGCAACACATCGTGACGTATATTTGCCATTTGAATATGACGGGTCAATACCCTGAAACTCGAGTCCGTGTGTATCATAAGTTGAAGACGGGAAGGATGGCTTCCCTTTGCAAATACTGATAGGGCACAGAAAGTGTGTCTATAGCCAGCTGGAGGAGGTGTCCTCCTGGGGCTACAAACTACAGTAGCATTCACCCTTAGGGGTTAGCCATATTCAAATGGCAAATATACGTCACGATATATATATATATATATATATATATATATATATCACTCACTCTCTAAATATTATTTTTTTCCATCTTCTTTGACTCCTTCTCTCTGTCTTTCAATATATTCCTGATTAATGTTTAATACCATAAGTTGCAGCAACATCCAGTGTGAATTTGTACTATTTCTTTTAAAGCTTTGTATGAACCTGCAATGTTACGTATAGGAGATTCTATACATGTTTTTTTCTTCCTAAATACATACATTTGTAACTTCAATCCTGAAATGAAATACGTGTGTCATGGAATTAAAAAATATACCGATTTCTTCCAGACACTTGTTTTGAATGTAATAGAATTTAACAAAAACGTCAACTGCTGTATATACCTCATTCAAAATAAAATATGTATATACATACATTTGATTAATGTGGATATGCAGATCTGCTTCACGAGGACACAATTGGGATTATAATCCCTTACATACACCCACAAGCACATATACACAAACATGCAATTTTTGAATGCATATATCTATACATATACAAATCTGTATGTATGTGTGTGTGTATATATATATATATATATATATATGTGTGTGTGTGTGTGTGTGTGTGTGTGTGTGTGTGTGTGTGTGTTTGTAAGCGTAAGCATGTATGTATGTATCTGTGTAGATTTGCATGTCTTGCTTTATGTATGTATTCTCATGCATATAGTTGCATATCTAGAATGCTCATATATATTTAAATGATAAGCTTCTGGAGAGTTTTACAGATTTTTATAGTTCCAGTGATGGATTGGATCTGAAGTCTTCGAATTAGCTTTCTCTTCACTGGTTTTGAGAAACCTAATTTCTCAAGATTGGTATTTAGGCAGTGTGTTACATATCCCAGTGCCCCAATAATTACAGGTATAAACCTGAACTTGTAATCTGGATAGATTAACTGCAGATTTCTCAATACTTCAGTATAGGTATTTTCTTTTTCACTGATCTTCAGCTTTATGTTAACATTCGCTGGGCAGCTAATTTCCACTACTGTGCACAGTTTCTCTTCTTCACCCCAAATGACAATATCTGGTCTGTTGTGCTTACATTTTATTGAGGTCTTCACTGGTACATTTCACCAGTATTCCTTTTTATTATGAGTGGCTATGGCATCTACCACACTGTGGGCTCTTATTTCTTTGTCCTCGGGATTATCCTTCCGACGGATTTCATTATAGATTGTCCTAGCTAAAAAATCATATCTCATAGGTAGATATTACCATGATAGCATTTTCGGACAACTGCTTATGATGTGGGTGATATCTTCAGTGTGAACTCCTCAAAGTCTGCATCGGCTGTCACATTTTATGGCTTTCTTGCATCTCTATCCCTTTTGTGCATCAGGTATTTGGTTGATATTTCCTATTCCTGGTTTGCAAACACATACTCTTCAAAGAGGTAGTAAGCTATTAGTCCACGATAAACTGCTATATGATCGACGTTACTATCATCACGGAGCTTTCTATCCATGCATAGTCTTCTGCTCATATAGGCTCATCTTTTTATCTGATGGTACGTTGCGGTAGAGTCGTGCGACTTCTCTGGGCATGTATTCTAGGTTATCAGACAAAGAGCGTTGCTCAAGGAACTACTTTCCAAGTCTTATGATGTTATCAGCCCCATGTATGCAAAATTGGTCAAGGGATGCACGTCGACACTTGGTAGTTAAAAGATGTTGCCGAAGGTATATGATGCGTCTTGAGTCATGAGGTCTATGTAGAAGGAAGTAGAGTTCTGTCGGACAATGCACAAACCTCCTGGGTTATCCTTTCATTCTAGGCTTGATAATCAGGTCCAGTGTCTCACGCTTCGGAAATCTGTGGACAAAAGTGAGGCAGGATGCCATGTCCGTCATTGTTTACAACTATCAAGTCCATCAGTGATGACAATAACTTGGTGCGCATCACTGTTAGCACGTTTTTTGAGTTTGCATAAAGACACCAATTATTCCTCCTGTTTACCTTCTGAATCTAGTATAAGTTGAAAAAGTATCAAAGCATAACGGTTCTCCCCAGTCTTGCCGTACATGAACTTCCCTCATCATGTGGTGGATGAGGTATGTAACTAATATCCTTGTGCACCTTAAGTCTGATAGTAGACTCCGCTTCCTTGAGATGTTTAGTGATAGCCTTCATCAACTTGGTAGCGTTGTCGTTAATGATATTCTGAACTTGCAGGACGATCAGGGTTTCCTTATGAAATTACTCCACTGAGGATATTTCTTTCCCGTGGCAACGGAGAATACGGGGCCTGATTAAAAAGTATCCGGACTGTTGCCATAGTAACGAAGCTAGAGTACGCAGTATAAAGCCGCTTGTCACAAATTGACCTTAAACACTGCTGTGATTGCGCGCTAAGTTTGAACGTTCTAGCTAATCTCTGCTGCTTACAGCACTGCTTGGAAAGAAGTTGTGTAGCGTGTGATTGTCGCATTGACCACGACAGAGAAAACTTGGCGATACCTGTTCAGGGGTCTACGCAAAGTTGCAGAAAGTGTATGGAGAAAGTGTATGGAGCGAAAATGTACAAGTGGTTCAGACGTTTCCAAGATGGCCAAAAAAAAGATCGATATTGACTAACGTTTTGGGAGACCCACAACCAGAAGAACTGTGAAAAACATCGTAGATGTGCGTACAGCTGTGAGGGCAAATCGTTGAATAACCATCTGTGAGTTATCAGAGGATGTGCAGATTAGTTACGGTTCAGTTCAGTCCATTATCACTGAAGATTTGGTTATGAGACGCGTGTCTATCAAATTTGCGTCAAAACTGCTTTCAGTTGACCAAAGAGACACTCGGGTTTCAGTCTTCTTACTTGTGTCGAGAACGATCAAATCTTTTTGAAAACTTTGCGTAGGCCTCTGAGCAGGTATCGTCAGACTTTTGTCAAATTTGATGTAGATTCTCTGCTCAACATTCTCTGTCATGGTCAATGCGACGATCACACGCTACACACGTTCCTTCGAAGCACTACTGTAAACAGCAGATGTGAGCTAGAAGTTAAAACTTAGTGCGCATGCATAGCATAGTACGAGGGCAATCTGTGCCAAGGGGCTTTACACTGCGTGCTTTAGCTTCGTTACTATGGCAACAGTCAGGATACTTATTCATCAGCTCTCGTACATTCCTACTGGAGAATAAGAAGCTGACAATCTTTAAGTCTCTGTAGTAGCCTATTAGAACTACAAACACAGAGCAACTTTTCATTTCTTCAATAGGAATCTGTCATATAGATGCTATATCACCTTGATCACTCTGTATATATCATTATTTCTACTTCAGGTCTAATATATTCTACGTATGTTTATATGACATGAATCTCAAACCACAACTTAAAGGACTCTATAACTCTATACCTACGATATCTTTAGTTTGTCGTTTCCTTGCATCATATAGGATTTCAGAGCATAAATAACCCGCTGCCTTCTTTCACTTCTTCATGTTTAGTTGGTCATAAACTAAAAAAGAGATAAGCTGACAGTATTCTCTCTTTGTAAAGGGCTTTTTATAATCGTTGACAGATTTTGTGTTCATGTGAGATGTCCGCATACCTTTTTCACATAGTAAACTGGGCAAAAGAGACGTGTGGGGTTAATCGTCAACTACTCGACTGAAAGACGCGTTGTACTGTACCTGACAGAACTACTAGAAACAGACCAGATTCGTAGGACATGAGAATTAAATATTATTTTACTTACAGGAATATTATAAAAACATAGTATTATGTAGCTGTGTATTATTATTTTCTTTTATTCAGTGAACTTACATACAAAAATACACATTTGCATACATATATAGTTCATAATACTTAGGTGCATATATACATATATACATACATACACACACAGATAGATAGATAGATAGATAGATAGATAGATAGATAGATAGATAGATAGATACATACATACATACATACATACATACATACATACATACATACATACATACATACATACATACATACATACATATACATACATACATTAACATATACAGACACGCGTTTCAGCCAGTGGGCTATGACCAACATTGGGGAAATAATTTTGCATAAAAAGTAACTTTCAAAATACAAATTCACTCTCTATCTCACGTTCTCTTTAGCTACTATATACACTGCGTTTTAATCAAAGAAATTTTAATTCTATTATTCTGTAAAATAATATTTAATTAGTTTAAATGTACACAAATAGATATATATATCTATACATATACACATGTACATACGCACATATGCACGCACACGTACACACACACACTAACACACACACATACACACACACATTGCGTGCGTGCGTAAAGTTGCTAACAATGTGTGCGTACTCCTCTTTTCTAATTCTTCTGCAAACAACTCGAATCGTCAGCATTTGTTATTTAGTTTTTGTTGGGAGTAATAACCCGATTCCTACCATTTCGAGGCCTCAACTTCAGTTTCTCAATTTGCCAGAAATAACAGCCAAATCTGCCTCAATTTTCTGACTTAAGAAAATAACATTTCAATTGATTCAGTCTTAGGTATAAAATGTCTGTCAGATGTGGATCGTTTTGGCTGGACTGGTTTCGATCACAGGTCTGTTTGGCAGTACCGGTTTGCAGTTTAACAGCGACGATATGACGATGACAACAACAACAGCAACATTGGAGGCGCAATGGCCCAGTGGTTAGGGCAGCGGACTCGCGTTTGTAAGAACGTGGTTTCGATTCCCAGGCCGGGCATTCTGAGTGTTTAGTGAGCAAAAACACCTAAGCTCCATGAGGCTCCTGCGGGGTAGGGTGGTGAACCCCGCTGTACTCTTTCACCATAACTTGTCTCACTCTTTCTTCCTACTTCTGCCACAAAGCAGATGAACCATGGAGTAACCCACTATGGTGTGGTAAACTTTTAGACCCTAGTCTAGATTGCGAATCTTCTGTACCCCAGGATGGTTCAGCTCTCCACTCGTTAAAAGCCACCGTTTACGGAATGAGGGTAACAACGTAGCTTTCGCGCCCTTGCAACCAGTCTATCGCGTAGCTTAGAGTAGGCTCGAATTAGAGATTATTCTTTGTGGCTAGTGGCGTGAGTCCTGATTAGAAGAAGAAGAAGAAGAAGAAGAAGACAACAGCAGTATTAAAGGAACAAAAACAAAGAGCTTCGGTGTGGTCGATCTACATTAATGAAACAACTGGGAAGTCTCTATCAAATCTCTCGACCTGGTAAAAATAGCAGCCAAATCGTCCTCTTATTGCATTGGAAAGATGAATATTGACAAAACAGACAAGATGATCATTCTTGGTTGTACTTTAAACAAGCCTGCTTATTCAAATCTAACTTGGACTTACAGAACAACAATGATAGAATTTACAACTTAGCAAAAGGCAACAAATTTTAAAGGGAAGGGAATAGTCTTTACCAATAGCAAACCTGATTAATATATTGTTTTATTGTCATCCATATAAAGAATGAAAGGCATAGTAGACTTCATCATGACTTGAAATTAGAATATAAAAAGCAGAAAAAATATCGGAGGAAATTTGATGATGATCGAATGATTTTCCCAATCGATTTTTCCAAATGATTTTCTCAGGCAATTTATTGAGGACTAATTCATTCAGTATGGCCATTTCTTAAGACGATATATTGAGAGAGATTTAGTTGCTATTTCGAGTAAATAAAGAGACCTTGTTGAGGCTTAGAGAAGTGGTTTGAACTTATATAAATATTAAGTATTTAAAGATATATTAGCAAGTACAAGATGGCTGATGGCATGGGTCAATTTGTGAGCATACGCGCACACACGCGCGCACACACGCGCGCACACTAATTGCTTCTAACACAAGCAGGACTCCTCTAATAATAACAAGAGCAAGGGCAACAACAACAACAAGAATTTTTTCTACTATAAGCACAAGGCCTGAAATTTTGTGGGGAAGGGACAATTCGATTACATTAACTCCAGTGCTCGACTGGTGCTTATTTCATAGACTCCGAAAGGATTGAGAGCAAAGTCAACCTCGGTGAAATTTGAACTCTAAACGTAAAGACGGACAAAATACTGCTGTGCATTTTGTCGGCGTGTTGAATGATTTCCTTTATTTGCCACAAGGGCGAAAGGTGAGGGGGACAATACAGAGACAGACAAAGTGTGGGGATTTACATATAGTAATGAAATGAAAAAAAAATCTTTTCTACTATAGGCACAAGGCCTGAAATTTCGTGTGCGTGGGTAGTCGATTACATCGATCCCAGTGCTCAACTGGTACTTCCTTTATCAACCCCGAAAGGATGAAAGGTAAAGTCGACCCCGAAAGGACGAAAGGCAAAGTCGACCTCGGCAGAATTTGAACTCAGAACGTAGCGACGGTCGAAATACCGCTAAGCGTTTTGCAGCCCGACTCAGCATGCTAACGATTCTGCCAGCTCGCTGCCGTTCATATTTCAACAAATTTACTGGGAAATTGCATCTCTCTCCCCTTTTCCGAGTGGAGAAAGCAATGAGAGTGTGAGAAGTAGAACTGACATGTGCTAATAAATCGCAAGGCAAAGTGAAAATATTCAGACATTTTTTCCGAGGAAACTCGCTCTCTCCATTACTCTTCATCATTGCTCCCCTGACAAGTATACTAAGAAAATCCAGGCCTGCCTATGAATTTACCAAATCCCAGATGAGAATAAAACACCTATTTTATATGGATGACCTCAAGCTGTATACAAAAAGAAAAAAGAAAAAAAAATGAGGCAGACCTAGACCGTTTGATCCAAACCGTGAGAGTATTCAGTAGAGATACTGGAATGCAGTTTGGGGGGAAATAAATGCGCGGTGCTAATTATGAAGAGAGGTCGGAAGATGAACTCTGATGGCACAAAATTACCGGAAGACAATATCATTAGATCGATTAAGTATAATGTGGGTTACAAATATTTAGGAGAGCTGCAAAATGATAGCATAATGGAAGAAGAAACGAGAGAGACAGTCGCTAAACAGTATAAGAGGATTAGGAAAAAGATCGAGACAAAATTAAACAACATGGACCATGTTCATACTGCAGAGAGCTGGCATTGTCTTGCACGTGACAGCCGCTATTCAACACAATCCCACAAGTCTCTAATGCATGGACATTGAATGATTGTATGCAGGACGCTTTCGTCCTTCTGCATGCATCTCAGGCAGGTTCAGCTGTTGGCACTTCCACGTCTAAAAAGCTTTCTTGAACAAATAATGTGTCCCTGTAACAATGTCATACCAAAGACGCTTTGAAATTGTCCATGTTTTCGACCGGAAAGTAGTCTGGAAGTAACCATTCAGACTGTTCTCATTGACGCCCAAAATTAATCCTAGGCCATCAATTAACCCCCTTTAGAAATCTTGGGTTGTTTTCACACTAACGGTTTTGTATAACTGGTACAATGCAGTGAGAGCCTGATAACATACTAGATGTTAAACGCCCAAACTTGGTCTATGTTAAGTGGAGGCGCAATGGCCCAGTGGTTTGGGCAGCGGACTCGCGGTCACAGGATCGCGGTTTCGATTCCCAAACCGGGCGTTGTGAGTGTTTATTGAGCGAAAACACCTAAAGCTCCACGAGGCTCCGGCAGGGGGTGGTGATCCCTGCTGTACTCTTTCACCACAACTTTCTCTTACTTCCTGTTTCTGCTGTACCTGTATTTCAAAGGGCCGGCCTTGTCACTCTCTGTGTCACGCTGAATATCCCCGAGAACTACGTTAAGGGTACAAGTGTCTGTGGAGTGCTCAGCCACTTACACGTTAATTTCACGAGCAGGCTGTTCCGTTGATTCGGATCAACCGGAACCCTCATCGTCGTAACCGACGGAGTGCTTCCAGACCAGGTCTATGTTAGACTCATGATTGCAGTTCCATCAATGGAATGAGCTGCGGAAAGACGTGTTGACCGACGTACATACTAGTTCACCCTTGTTTTCGTCGCCGTCGTTCATACCATCGCAGTGATTTAGATATTTCTGCAGATGCGACAGCCTCAACGCGTGACACTACATCATCAAGATCACAAGATCGCCACGGAGCGGTGCAGATGGATTTTCTGACAAGAGGAAACTGACCCTTTTATAAGAATCGAAAAAGCAAGCGCTCCAATCTGGCGAGTGCTTTCTTAGAAAAAGGTACGGCGGCTAAGTGGTAGTACACTACTGAGGAGATGTGTGCATCTGCTGCGTCCACCCGCCTTTCAGAGATGGCTTCCATTCTGTCTATTTGTAGGTGAACCTAGCCACCCTGACCATGATCTCTTCCTAGTTTCTATCAACCTGGAGATCTGGTCCGGACTAGACTCCGAGTACTTTTACTGCCCCCCCCCCGTCTAACGAGAGAAATCACCACTCGTCAATATGGACTTGCCTCTCCAAGAGCCTAGTTACAAACCCAATGATTTGTCCTGGTTTATGTGTTCCTGTTCATACCTGATATTCTTTCAGTATAGTGTCAGTCGTTTCTATATCCGAAGAGTCGGACACTATGACAGTGACGTCGTCCGAGTATGCAGACACAGCTCTCCTGTGGACCTAGTTCCAGCGGGATACTCCTCAAACATCGTAGTAAATGTTCTAATGCAAAAAAATAAAAGTGGAGAAATGGAGCACCTTTGGCGGGTCGAGCGTTTAATATTGAAAGGTTCCGAGAGGTGGCCTTTGAATTTGGCGCCCGAGCAAATACCACTATGTACTGTGGCCCTCGAAAGTCAGATCTATTCCCGACCCGTTCCACGATGTACCGCATGAGATAAGGGTTGTCGTGGATAGACCTACAAAAGATCGCACAGGCTTGTGCGTCAACAAGACTCTTGGCGAGCGCCTTAGCTAAAATCTTTAATTTAGTGTTGAGTAAAGTTATAGGCCAGAAGTTTTCAATCACGTCCCACTCTTCGTGTGCTTCCTCAGCAGAGTCACCACTTCCAGGCTGATACGATTGGCAGTGCACCCAGTCTATTGCCAGGTGTGGTAAACGGCTGCACCCAGTCAGTTGCCAGATGCAGTAGAAGGCTGCAAATAAGTCAGACATGTGGAAATATAGGACCATGACAGACCGAATTCTAGATTAATTGCCATGCTGTACATACTAGATTAATTGCCTTGCAGAAACCTTTGAGAACCCAAGTTCTTTTGTCACAATGTTGTCTGCTCTTTCATTTGAGATGCCCAGTCTCTCAGCTATCTGGCGACATGATATACGACTAACAGCTTTTGACCTTCATGTTTCAGCACGCGCACCCTAGCTAGAAAACCGTGTTTCATGTCGAAGAAATGATCAAGTGCCATTTTCGCCACGAACATGTCGTTTGCTATCCATCTTCTGTATGCTATTTCTAAGCTACTTACTAGTTTATTTTCTATTCTTTAGTTTTCTAAGGAAATCTCTTTGCTAAAATTAATTAATGCCTCTCTGATTTTCCGTTGTAAGGAAACCCACCACCTATTTTTGATGATGATTCCCGTCAATTCTCGTTTAACTTGTTTACTATTTCCCTGAAATCTTTCCGCGCCGAGAAATCGCATCCCTCTTCCACAAACTGGGTTTTTGTCTCATTGTTTTTTCTAAGCTGACTGTAAAGGTTCCGAATTGATGATCTGAATAGCCAACGATCTGAAAATGTAGGCAACTTATCCTATGTTTATCTGCTAGCCTAATAAAATCTATTTAAGTCCATATTGGTTTATGTGGGAAATCGGGGCTAACCCTGATATACAGTTGGAATTGTCTGAGAAGGTTAGTGAGGCTTTTGCACTCCACCCTCCTATCAACTACACCCACATAATCTTTGCTTGTGTCTAAGATTCCAGTCCAGTCGCTCACTAATACTAATGAGCGATATGTTCCGACGAAAGTCTCTAGACCTCTAAAAGAAATCCAGCTCTCCGGCTCCTTTTGGAGCATAGACTGCAACTTGTCTGAATGTTCCACAGTTACTTTCCTTACTGCTTACATCCAAGATTACGATCCTACTGACAAGGTCTAGGAAAACCGTACTTACCTTTACGTCAAGGCCTTTCTGAAACAGAACCTCGACTCCGTTTGATGCAGACCGACCGGAGGTGACATACATTTTGTAGTCGTCCAGAAGTAGAGCAAGCGATTGCGTTCTGGAAATCCTAGATTCACTAATGGCTACTTCATCCAGACTTAATGACTTGAGGTCATCGTGCAAGTAACCCTGTTTCCACGTTGCCATTAGGCCATGAGCGTTTACGCAATCTGTTCTTAGAATTTCCATTCTAGGAGGAGGGAGATAAACAGAAGAGCCAGTCACTTACCATAGTCTTGAGTTGACTCTTTTTCAGGGCCTTTAAACGAGCCTTCTAATACGCTTCTGTCTAATAAGTCTTTGAAAACACTCACATAATATGGGTAAGGTTTCTCAAAATACGATACATAGTGTGTGTTGTTCTTACCAGAACCCTCCCTTTTGGGGGTTTTGACATTGGTAAAATCATCAAGACCATCAGCTGTAGTTTTGTTTTTATTAGAGTCTACAAATTCTTCGTTCTCCTGCCATAAAACTGAGTAATTGAGTGGCTCGTCCGAGAGATGTTACTCTAATTGTTCTGACTCTTGTGGCTGATATAGTTGTTTTTCTTTAGATTTCATCTGTTGCTGATCCTATTGTGCCTTTCGCTGTTGCTGAGAATGCTGTTTCTGTTTCTTTGTGTTGCTGTAGTTGGTGTATTTCTTTTTATTGTTTTTGCTGCTTGTCACTTTGTTTTTGAGAATGGACGCGCTGTTTTGAAGGTTAATCAGCTTGATGCCTAAAAAAGTTTGAGATTTAGGGGTTACATCTGTATTTTCTCTCTCTCTCTCTCTTTGTTTTTTTTTGGTGGTGGTGGAGGGCCACTGAACGGTAATTTTGTCTCGTCCTTGACTCATTCTATATCCGAGGAGTCAGTAGGATTTCCATTTGTTTGTTTTTATCTGCTTCTGTGCTTGTCGTGCTTTCCTCTTCGGCATTTCAACGGATTTGGTGTTTGGAATAGTGGTGCTGAATGAGGTACCTTTCTCGACTTCACAGTGGTGATCAGTTTTGCCAAAAATATAAAATCTGAGTTTCCTACCTTCCACGACCATCCGCATCTGTTCGCACTCTGAAATAAAAAATATCTTAGATACTATGAACTTCTTCCAGAGTAGCCAAAACCTGGAACTCCGTTGACACTCCTCTTCGGTTTTGCTTAGGCTTGCTTTCATGCTCATTATCGCCCCGTGGTGCTCCAGAAGGGCCATTACTATGGTCTGGTCCTTATGAGGAAGTACTTTTGAAGCCCTGACTTAGGGCACGCGACGTCCCATGTATAAGGGAAACATCACGGACTGGTTGAAAGAGGAGGTCATTGTAGCCAACCTGCACACTTCCTCTTCGTTGCCGCAGATAGTTACCATAGTCCCATATTGCCTTTCTCGGCAGGCTACACTTCTTCCAGGCATTTTCCATTTCGGCTAAGGTCGGGTATTGTGGCTTTTGTTTTTGTGCAATTAATGCACTTATTTATTATTGATTTTTTTTTCTGGGGCAAAATTTCCTCTTCTGAGAATGCCATGATACTAGACCAATGGCCTCTGCTTTCCTTTCAAGTGATTGGGTGATCTACATATTTGTATCATTTCTGAAAGATTTTTCCTCTGAGTGTGTTTTATCGTTACTGTCTTTGTAAAAAGAATTACTGTTGTTCTCCTTAGTGACACTGTCGTAGCTGTCAGTGCTCTAGTTGATTTCGTTACTACTGCTGATGATTATGCTATTATTGCTGTTGTTATTCCTGGTTTGGTCACTATTGTTGTTCTTGTTGGGTCATGCTGGTGTTAGTAGTCTTGTTTTGGCTGTCGACGTTGTACCTATTGACGTCTTGTTTTGCCTATTGGTGTGGCTTTTGGTGGTGTTGTTGATGGTATTATTGTTCGTAGGTTTTTGCAAGTCTCAATGGGTGTGGCGTTCGCCACGCTTGGTTGACTGCAAGGTCTGGCCCAAAACATGGATGACAATGTCAAGTGACGAAAAATAGTAATCTGTCCTGATGCAAAACCAGGTAGTGGCTCTCATACCTTCTGATCTTCACTAATTGTGTTAACATCTACATGTTTTGTCTTGGTGTAATATATTCTGCACAATACCACAGATTTATCTTTCAGTTTCTTGATCTTAACCAGTTGAGCAGTCATTTAGCGGCGGATGATATGTGCATCTCTGATCATTAGCGGGTGTAGTGAGGGATCATCATAGCCATGTGTTGAGAGGAATTCTTTGGGGCTTGATCAATTAATACCTGGAAACATGAGTGTTTCGTTCATTATCCTTAAAGAAACCGTATTACCTGGAAAAAACTCTAAGCTTCACCTGCAGTTTCATGCACTGTTTATCTTGGTATAAGGTCACCATATCGCCTCCATATGTTTGTGATGCATATACCTGGTATACCCTTATCAAACGCGTAGTCATGATGAGTATATTGGGTTAGTATAATTGTACCCCAGTTTTACTTTCATGGGGGTGTACTTGTCCCTCACTTAATTGCAACATTATATTGGTTTCAAATGTTGGTACAAGGTCAGCAATTTCGGAGGAGGGGCTACGTCGATTGCATCGAGCCCAGTACTTATATTATCGATCCCTGGAAGGATGAAGGGCAAAGTCGATCCCGGCGGCACTTGAGCTCAGAACACGAAGACAGACAAAATGCCGCTAAGCGTTTGCCTGGCGTGCCAACGATTCTGTCAGTTCGCAGCCTTCGGTAGTAATATCATTATTATTAACAACAACAACTACTACTACTACTACTACTACTACTACTACTACTACTACTACCACCACCACCACCACCACTACTACTACTACTACTACTACCACCACCACCACTACTACTACTACTACTACTACTACTACTACTACAATAATAATAATTCGACCATAGCTCTGATCCTCCGTGGTACTTCGGGGTTCAATTGACGTTCGGCTATTGTAAGCAAATCTCTTTCCCAGTTCAGTACATTCTTCAGCTTACTCAAAGATTTTAGACACTCTAGTTACATCTCTTTAATTTTTCTTTAATACAAAATGTTATTATTTCTTCTCTTTTGTTTCACTTTTCTTCTCATTTTTGTTACTTTTTGCGCATTTAGTGTCGTTTTATATTTCCCTTCGACTGGCTATTTAGAATAAGCTTCTTCATATATATAATATATATATATATATATATATATATACATAAACATGTGCATGCATAAATACATATATACCTAACTACATTCATACCCACGCACTTATATATATATATATATATATATATATCATTATATGTGAACACAAGACAACAAGAACAAAAAACAGACGGCAACGATTAGTCGCCATTCAGTAGCTTGCTTTCATTGTTCTCTATCTCTTAATAATTTTGCTCTAGCCATCACTCTACAGTTGGGTATTGTTACGAAAATACACTAACACATCTTTATAGCAGTTAATTACAGACGCGTACACATACACACAGACACACAGACCAAACACACGGATGTGGAAACACAAAGATACATACATATGTCGCCTGCTTCATGAGTGTGTATATATGTATATATGCATGTTATGTACATTAAATCAGAGTAATCAATTTGCTTAAATCTCGTCTTTAAAGAGTGACGAGCCGTAAAGAACGACCATCAAGACTCTATGAAAGCATTAGACTTAACTATAACATCAACTACTTATTGCCTTGAACAGTTAATTGAAGGTAGGTCCGGGAGAGGTAGGGATAATTAAGGAGAAGTAAGAGAAAGAGAAAGAGAGAGAGAGATGATGAATAAACGAAGATGAGATAGTGCAATGGTGCTGATGGTGGTGGGAGTGGAGAAGATGAAGCTGTAAAATTCTCTTTGAGGTTTCTTACAAATACTTAAAAGAAAAGCAAGGTAGAAATGAAAAAAGCAATTAGTGTATTATTTTTACAACAAGCACAGTATTTGTGCTAGAGTTAATAACTCCCAGCATTACCTGGAGACCTTTCAAACCTAAAATTAGTTATTGTTTCTAAAATTTACTACTTATTTCTTTATTTCTGATTGTTTTTGTATCGTTCTTTATCTTCCTTTAATTTTTGTTTCATATATTTCACCCTCCTCACATTCCCTTTATACGTTTGTTATTATATCTCCCTGTGTATTTGTGCTATTCGTACAGCTATATGTATACATACAAAAACACATATATAGACACACACACATATATATATATATATATACACACAAAATACTCACACACACACAGGTATATACCATAGAAAATACTCTCTCTCACACACATATATATCCATGTACGTGTATATTTCTGTACACATATGCACATATACAATGTGTGTATATACATACATACATACATACATATATATATATATATATATATATATATATATGTATGTATATATATGTATATATATATATACTTTCATTCATACATATTTAAATATATACATACATGCGTACATACATAGACAACGTTACATACATACATTCTTGCATACATACAGACATACTTACACATGCATACATGCATATGTGTGTGTGCGTGTGTGTATACATACATACATACATACATACATACATACATACATACATACATACATATATACATACACACGCACGCACGCACACACACATATATGTACATACATACACTCTAACTTCTCCGTTTTTATAGGATCTTACCTTCTGATAAGATTTCGTGATCGTAAATCCGAAACAACAACAACAACAACAACAACAACAACAGCAACAACAACAACAACAACAATAACAACAACAACAATAACAACAACAACAACAACAACAATAGCAGCAACAAAAAAAGATCATGAATAAAACTACCAACAACAATGAGAAAAAAAAATCACATTTATAAATAAAATTGTATGAAAATTGCATCAGCTGTGCGGTTCTCATTGGTCTCAAAGAACAGGTAGATATTGTGATGGAGTGGCCTCGCGTTGACTGTTGATGGTAGCCATTAAAGAACGAATGAATGATGTTTGTGAACTGTTGTTGGTAGTTTAAATCTATTGCTCTTTTATGTCAATTGTCCACTAAGTCTAGGCAGTGATAAAAAAACACTTTTAGCTGAGTGTTGTTCACAGACAATTCTCACCGTTTCATTCAGTCAATATTGGTGTCCATTATATGCATTATATCGTGTTGCTCAATACGAATGTATTGTCAGTGATATGGCTGTCGTAGATGATCAGATAAACAGTATGATAGCCTAACAAACAGGATAGCAGGTCCAATAGAGCGACACACAAATAGCCAATACCTGTACGACTATAGAATAAGTATATAAGTATATATGCTTTCTACACAATATGGACATTGTTTTGGTTAAATCAGAACGGGCGTTAGTATTCTTGCATGGTGTCTTTTTAAGGTAAAAGAGAAAAAAAAGAAAGAAAAAGAATATCCTTCTGCCAGAAATTATTTTATTGTTTTTAATGAAGTATATGAACAGTGTTCGAAGATGATTAATTAGTAAAACACACTGAGAATTAACATCGATTAGAGAAACGAATCTGAGAAAATGGACATACGGTTTAAAATAAAATTTAGCAGCGGGACAATGTCAACAGAAACATATATGACACATAACCAAGGATAATAGTAACAAAATAAATGTTATTTTGACAGTATAGTAATAAATGTCTGCAGTAAGGTACTACCTATCTGGAAATATTGTCTCAGAGAGAAAGCTATTGATTCTCTTTCCTTCTTTCTTTCTTTCTTCTTTCTTTCTTTCTTTCTTTCTTTCTTTCTTTCTTTCTTTCTTTCTTTCTTTCTTTCTTTTTCTTTCTTTCTTTATTTTTCTCTTTCTTTCTTCATCTGTACACATACATACATACATGTACGTATACATAGACACACATACATACATATATACATACATACATATATATATATATATATATATATAGATCAATAAATGGTAGGGTTGTGTTGACCGCACGTGGAGAAATGATAAGCAAGGAAAAATTGTAAAAATTAATATATATTTATATATTTTATCAATTTTTCAAAAACTTTTTCCATACACCCATTTGCATTAAAATTTTCTTTCAAGTTAGCATTCTGCATTTTACAATTTTTCTTTACTATATATATATATATAATATATATATATATATATATATAATATATAGATATATATATATATATTACGGAGATGTACTCGCATAGCAAGTAATTTGATCTGAGATCGTGTGCTGAAACGAAAACAATTGCAGCGTGGAAGGTGTTTATAAGCCATTTAAGAAACACACAAAAGCCGTTCGATTCACTCAACATTTAAGTTTAATTTGTCAAAATATTTTCGTCGCTTAAAATCGCGACCTGTTCACTGACAAAAATCCGTGCTGCATCTCTTGTCAGTGAACAGGTCGCGGATTTAGCGACGAAAATATTTTTGACAAATTAAACTTAAATGTTGAAGTGAATCGAACGGCTTTTGTGTGTTTCTTAAATGGCTTATAAACACCTTCCACGCTGCATTTGTATAATATATATATATAGATATATATATATATATATATATAATATATATATATATAATATATATACATACATACATACATACATCATACATCCACACACACAACAAACACCACACACACACACACACACCACACACACACACATATATATATATAATATATATATATATAAGGGGGGAGAATTCACAAAAAATACAAAAGACGAAGACAGGTGGTTAGACAACAAACTGATGTATTGGTATAACGCGCGGGAAGTGAAAATGTCTTTAACGTTTCGAACCTACGTTCTTCCACAGAAAGGAACACAGAAAGAAACAATGGGAGAAAATAAAGAATGTGCAGTGGGGAAGCGATGAAGACGTTACCAACTTTTATTGGAAAGATGTTTTTTTCGTTTCGTCTTTTCACATATATGTGATGATGGGGCGTGCGTGTATGTTTGCATACACCACACACACACACACACACACACCACACACACAACACACACACACACACATACATATATATATATATGCATTTATATATGTATATGTATTTATGTATGTATGTATGTATGTATGTATGTATAGATGCATACATACACTCACGCCCCATCATCACATATATTTGAAAAAACGAAAGCGCTCACACATTTAAAAAAACTGTATTAAGTAATTCTCATAGACTTTCAATATATATATATATATTATATATATATATATATATATATATAAATACATATACTTTTATATATATATATTATATCTCCCTCTCCCCCTCCCCCCTCTCCTCACTCTCCACACTACACCACACGACTTTACACATCACATCATATATGATGTGCCATACTAATACATACTAATACATACACCAACCCTATACATACACACGTCCAGACCTTTCATACGCACTTATACTCTCTCATACACACACACACCACTTATACATACTAATATGTACTAATACATACTAATACATACTAATACATACACCAACCCCATACATACGCACGTCCAGACCTATCATACGCACTAATACTCTCTCATACACACACAACACACACACACACCTTACATACTTATACATACTAATACATACTAATAAAACTACACACGTCCAGACCTCTCCTACGCACTAATAGCTGGTCATTCAACCCTATTATCAACCCTATTATCTCCCCTTATTTCGCTCTCGCGTCTCATGTTTGATCTTTGACCTCTGGCCGAAATCAGATCGCCATGTTTGATTCGTTAGTTACTGCACGCATTTTTTTTTCTCTCCTTCTTTCTGTGTTTTTTTTCTCTCTGTGTATCTTCTGTTGAAGAGCGTAGGCTCGAAACGTTAAAGACTTGTTTTATTTATATTTCCTGAGCGCCATACTAATACAATTGTTTGTTTGTTTCCCACCTGCCTTCTTCTTTTGTCTATTTTCATAAAGCTTCCCGTTATATATATGAATATATGAATATATACATATATATATAAATACATATACTTTTATACACACACACACACCCACACACATATATATCGATTCAGTCATTAGACTGTGGTCATGCTGGGACATCAACCTGAAGAATCTTAGTCGAAGGAATGGCCTCCCGTACTTACATCATCGGGTTTGTTTTGCCGGACCGCTAGCTTACGGAGACGTAAACACACCGACACCGGTTGTCAAACAGTGGTAGCGGACAAACACACACACACATACATACACAGCTGGCTAAGCCATGAATAAGAAGCTTCTCATTCAATTCAAAAACTTCCTGAGACTGGAACTCTTGAACTCCATCCCAAACCGAAATAGACACAACATTTGTAAGAGAATGACTAAAGCAAAATTTCCGTAAGAACTCTAATATGGGTACAAACTGTTAAACCCTGCCAAAAATGCTTTTCTCTCTCTGATTCTTTTTAATATATCTAATATTTGATAAGCTTGATACATCGAAACTGGTTATATTTTGGAGTAAAGATTGTTTGCCAACATAACATAGCAATCCTGGTTTAGAACGATTGTTGCTGTAATTTAATCCCAGGGGATATCGTCTCCAGCTGGCTATACGACACGATCTGTGTCTGTTATACACAGATATTGATTTGAGCTGAGTTGAGGTGCTAGATTCCCTTGTCCGAAAATATAAAGGACACAGATCGTGTCGTATAGTCAGCTGGTGACGATGTCTCCTGGGACTAAAATTACAGCAACATTCGTCCTAAACCAGGACTGCCATGTTATGTTGGCAAACAATCTTTCTTCCAAAGTACTGTTGCTGAATATCTCTCGTTGTGAGATTTACAAATAGTATTTTACGGTTATATTTTATTAAACATTCTCTAAAATATACTTCTGTGTTTTTTCCAACTTAATATATATATTTTAACTCACTAATTAACTTTATACACACACACACACACGCACACACATACATATATATATGTATATGTATATGTATATATATTATATATATATATATATATATATATATATCACATAACCAACTAGGCTATCAGATGTTACTACACATCGCTGGTCACAATGCGCTTCGCATTGTTTTAGCCTTCAAATGCTGCCACTCCGCTGGCTAAGCGAGCAGGCCAACAGAAGAGTGAGAGAAAGTTGTGGCGAAAGAGTATAGCAGGGATCGCCACTACCCGCTGCCAGAGCCTCGTGTAGCTTTAGGTGTTTTCGCTCAATAAACACTCACAACACCCGGTCTGGCAATCGAAACCACGATCCGCTGCCCTAAGCACTGGGCCATTGCGCCTCCACACACACACACACATATCTGTATGTGTGTATATGTGTATGTGTGTGTGGATACGACAAGAAATATTTGTCTCTTTTTATGGAAACAAAGGGTTTATATATATATATATTATATATATATATATATACCAATAAGGACTGAACACGAAAGTGGACAGTCAACATGCTAGATATAGACGTCAAATCGCCATTCACCACAAAAGATTATGTTCTCAGATCAAACTCAACTTGTGTTGAGTTTGATCTGAGAACATAATCTTTTGTGGTGAATGCGATTTGACGTCTATATCTAGCATGTTGACTGTCCACTTTTCGTGTTCAGTCCTTAATTGGTATATATAAATATTTTAATCTTCGGATTCTTTTTTAATATGCTAGACCACTGGTCTTAATTATAAATATCATTTCTACCCTTAATTAATTATATAATATATATATATATATATATATATATATATATATATATATATATACGTATGCATGTATGTAGTGTGTATGTGTGCGTGTGTGTGTATGTATGTATGTTTGTTATGTATGTATGCATGTATAAAAGGATAAAATTCTTAAAATTTTATCTGTGGCCAGTATGTAAAAAAGTAGACCTATTAAGGTGAAATCATAAATACAATTATAAATAAGGGCATAGAAGAAATTCTTGCCTGTATACTGAAAGAAGACGTGTGTAATAATAATAGTAATGATAGTTAATGTGGTTCGATGATTTAGCGTCTTCTTTCAGCATATAATCAAGAATTTTTCTATGCCCTTAATTATAATCGTATATGTGTGTGTGTGTGTATATATATGTACACACACACACACACACACACACATATATGTATATATCGGAGAAAAAAGACAAGAAAATTGTGTGTTTATGTGCGTATGTCCATGGACACACACATACACATATTCCCACTTCAGGCTGTCACTCTTACACCCTTCTACTGCCCGGGCTACTACTGACCATCTCATTTACACACATGCTCAAAAACACACAACTACCCGCCCTGTCACCAAAGCTGCTGACCTCTAACTATAACATTAACAGACACACACAGAGATCACTCACATAAATACATGTAAACAGATAATATCACCTACCACATGCGCATGCACACATACTCACACTCACACACACAATTAACAACACATGCATACACGCTACCACGCACACACATGCACTTAGTTACTGCTACACACACGTTACCTTACACACGCCACCGCCAGCACATGCAGACACACACACACACACTATCAAACACGCATGCCACCGGACTCGTATCAACACATACAGATACCCATTTCTTTATTACCCATAAGGGGCTAAACATAGAGGGGACAAACAAGGACAGACATGGGTACTAAGTCGATTACATCGACCCCAGTGCGTAACTGGTACTTGATTTATCGAAAGGATGAAAGGTAAAGTCGACCTCGGCGGAATTTGAACTCACACCGTAACGACAGAGCTACGAATACTGCTAAGCATTTCGCCCGACTTGCTAACGTTTCTGCAAGCTCGCCGCCAATGCTCTAAGCTCCGCCGCCCACACATACAGATACCAACTAGTCTTTATAACATTCTCTTCTTCGAAAGGCACTTTCTCTTTTGTCCATCTACGGTGATTCTGGTCATTGCCAAAGATTAGAACTTAACTACAACGTGGACGTAGGAGAGGTTAATGCTAGGATTATTCACCTCAACTTTCTTTTCTTTTGGACTTTCGTTCATGTCTCCTGTTTCCGAAGAAAGCTAGCTTGAAACATAAAACAACTACCCACACGGCTTAACCAGACGACACTAGGATTAAAACAACCCATCTAAACAAACCATCAAACAAAAACAAACTACAAACAAAACCCAACCACACAAAACAAACACCAAAACTTCTACAACTTCCAAATAAAACTACATCCACACGCGTACCTTTCCTGAGCGTCTTATTAATACTTTGTATGTACATAACCCTACTGATCCTGTCTGCTTCTCCTGTCTCCTCTTGTCCAACTCCGTTTCCTTACCACCCTCGACCCTACCCACCCCCTAGCTCACCTCCAACTAATTACCTCTCCGTCTCCAAATACCACCGCACCTACCTCAGTTTCGTTGTTGTTTTTTCTTTTTCTTTCTCCGTTTTTCGTATATTAACTATTTACCGCACGCTCAAACGGACCGCCGTCCTTCCGACTGGCTTTCGAGTACCTAATTCGCGGAATTCTTTTTACCATCGGATAACATCACCTATTCATTTGGAGTACGCCATTTCTGCGCCTTGATTATCTATCTCTCTCTCTCTCTCTCTCTCTCTCCTCTCTCTCCTCTCTCTCTCTCTCTCTCTCTCTCTCTCTCTCTATCTATCTATCTATCTATCTATCTATCTATCTATCTGTCTGTCTGTCTGTCTGTCTGTCTGTCTGTCTGTCTGTCTGTCTGTCTGTCTGTCTGTCTGTCTGTCTGTCTGTCTGTCTGTCTGTCTGTCTGTCTGTCTGTCTGTCTGTCTGTCTGTCTATCTATATCTATCTATCTATCTATCTATCTATATATATATATATATATATATATATATATATATATATATATATATATATATGATGACGGTGTTTCTCTCAGTTCCTCTCGCAAAATCCACTCACAAGGCGTTGGTTTGTCTGAGGCAATTGTAAAAGACACTCGCCCAAGGTGCCATGCAGTAGGATTCAACCTGGAACCAAGTTGGAAGCAAAGCTTCTTACAAAACACCAACACCTACGCTAATATATTTGATGTCAATATGTACACACACACACCAGTATATATGTATGTATATATAATGGAAAGGACTGATTTAAACCAGCATATGCTGCTATAGTGTGTAATACGTTTACTTTTTATCTTACGGGATTTTTTACCTTATGGGATTTGTTCTTAGATGACTTATAAACGTCAGTAATAATCGCGTATAAGCTAGAGGTAGCAGTAATCGCTAATCATAAACTAGAGACAACAATGATGATCAACCAGGGAGTAAAGTTGTCAGTAATAACTAATCATAGTCGAGAAATGTCAGTGATGACCAATCATAAGCTAAAATGTCAGTCACAAATTCAAGATGTCGGTAATGAGCAATCAAAACCTAAAGATATCAGTGATGACCAGTTATAAGTTAAGGATGTTAGTAATGACGAAGCATAAGCTACAAATATCAATAATGATTAATAATAACAAAGATGTCGGTAATGACCAATTAAAAACTTGAAATTTAGCCAAAGGTACGGCATGTGACTGATAGCATTTGTAGAAAATATAAGAATGAACTTTGGTCAATACTGTACATTTGTATGAGATCTATGTTATACATTACAAAAATTACTTGTTGATTATTTTATCTCACGTAATTCACCCACTCTGAATAAAGAACAAAATAATAATATTCTAGAGTCATTAGCAGAAATGAAGGATATACTGTATAATGTAACGTGAGATAAGCTATGACAGAAAAGGCGGGATGCTTATGGTTAGATTATTTTAAAACATATCGCAGATAAATTTAGGACTGACAAGGGCTTAAGTAATGATAACCTCCTGCCCACAAAAAATGCCCTCTCTTTTACTCTTTTACTTGTTTCAGTCATTTGACTGCGGCCATGCTAGAGCACTGCCTTTAATCGAGCAACTCGACCTCGGGACTTATTCTTTTGTAAGCCCAGCACTTATTCTATCGGTCTCTATTTGCCGAACCGCTAAGTAACGGGGACATAGCCACACCAGCATCGGTTGTCAAGCAATGCTAGAGGGACAAACACAGACACACAAACACACACATTCATATATATACATTCAGTTTCCGTCTACCAAATCCACTCACAAGGCTTTGGTCGGCCCGAGCCTATAGTAGAAGACACTTGCCCAAGGTGCCACGCAGTGGGATTGAACCCGGAACCATGTGGTTGGTAAACAAGCTACTTACCACACAGCCACTCCTGCGCCTACCCGTATATAAGTTTGGCACAAGGGCTGCAATTTTGAAGGGATTTCGACGTCGATTACTTCGATCACAGTATTTAATCTATTTTGGATTTTTCGACACTTAAAATACGTAAGGCAACATCAAGCACAACTAAACTTTTTGTCCGGCTCGGTCTAACATATAATGAGTGGGCGGTTTCAATTTAAAGTACTGTGTGAAGATTTAAAATCTGTGACATATATTAGGGTGTGTCATTTACCCCTCGTCCATGTTCATATTAATAAAATGTGTAAAACGCTGAACTCTGACTGCACAGGTCGCATTATTTCGAACAGTTAACGCTGAATATAATAACTATACTGCGTAGATAGTTTATGCGTGACAAACATACGCACCTCGCCCTTTGTGACGTATGCATGCGCACACGCGCACACAGCACATACACATAAGTGTATCTATGTAGATGTGTATACATACATAAACATGCTCACACATAAGTATAAGCATTAAGCGCAAAAGTTGCGAAACAAAAACAACAACAACACAATTTGACGCACAGAAAATTAAAAAAAAAATGACAAGATATCTTTTTAACAAATCGTGCATTCGTTTTTCTTCCGAAAGATAGGACAGGCAGAGAGAATAAAACGAGGAGGGAAACGGGGAAATTGAAACGCAAATATATCCAGTGGTCACAGTATGGTGAAAAATATGAAGATACACATTCACACACACAAAACACACGCGCACATTTACATATGCATGAATTTATAGATAGAGAAACTGATTGACATATAGATATGTTTCTTTATTAGCCACACAGGGCTGCACACAGACGGGGCAAATTACAAGGTAGAGCTTTTCTTTTTGGGGATGAAAAAAGGGGGTTTGGTTTTCGATCAAAAGGGATCGTAAAAGGAAAGAAAGAGGAAAGCAAAAAAAAAAAAAAAAAAAGAAAGGTGGGGGAATAAAAGGAAAAAGAAAAAAATCGATCAATAGGGATCGTTATCACAGAAATGTCAATATAAAGTGTAAAGGGGAGGACAGGTGAGGTTTGACATATAGATAACTCTTTCGACAGATAGATACAACAGCAAAGACATACTCTTTAGTAATGAAAACTGGCCTCTGAGAAGCAGGCATGTAGCCAGTGGGGAGAGGGATTATGGGGTGCTCAGCACCCCGTTAGAATCACAGCCCCCGCCCTCGTATGAAAATTTGTTTTATCCTCTTTTGAAATAATACATTGTCGCCGTACTTCTTTTTTCTCATAAGCAATATCTGAAGTCGTTAAAGATGCAATAAATTAAATTTCTTTTGATTTCGTAGTATGAAAACGCGGGTAAGTTAGAGCTGGTCAAAGTGTTTGTTGTAGCTGTAATTGTTGTCACAGAATTGGCTGCTGACCTGGTCATCAACTGTGGGTTGAATCAAGGAGTGGCTGACCCTGGGTCAGTTGTTGCTGTTCTCCGTTGTTGTGGTGGCAGTCGTGGTGGCGACGGCGGCGGTGGTGCTAGTGATTGTCGTTGTTGCTGTTGAAAAGTATGTGAAGAATTGTTGCTGTAGTTATGGTAATAAACACATCACTACACACGTATATATATATAAAAATCCCCCGAGCTGGCAGACACGTTAGCGCGCCGGACGAAATGCTTAGCGGTATTTCGTCTGTCGTTACGTTCTGAGTTCAAATTCCGCCGAGGTCAACTTTGCCTTTCATCCTTTCGGGGTCGATAAATAAAGTACCAGTTTCGCACTGGGGACGATATAATCGACTCAATCCCTTCGTCTGTCCTTGTTTGTCCCCTCTATGTTTAGCCCCTTATGGGCAGTAAAGAAATATATATAAAAATCCCACTAAGATAAAAGCCCCTCAAACAATCCCCATCCACCATAGTTAAAGTATGAAAGTGTTTAGTTTTCTTTTTTACGACCGCGGTTTCCGTTTTTGTTCATTTGAAATTATATAAAAATAATGTTTAAAGATTTGGCTGTTATATCTTGCATCTGGAAATAACTTTTAGGCTTAATTATGTGGTTGTTGAAAATCATTAAAAAAAATATTGGAGTCGATACATTCGACTAAAAATTCTTCGAGGTGATGCCCCAGCATGGCCTTAGTTTAAAGATTGCAATAAGTAAAGTGAAAATAAAAACGAAATATATCAGATGTTTTGACCTGGTTAGGCTTCAAGAAAAAAAAAAAAAACGAAAAAATAACCGAAAAATATAAGCATGGGGCTTTTGTCCACTTTCACACTTTAAGAAGGGGCTTTTGTCCATACACCTATTCAGCACCACCAGCTATCAAGATAGCACCTCCAGTTGAAATCAGCTGGCTACGTGACTGCTGAGATAAACAAATATTGGTTATACTCTCAGAATTGGATGCGCGGGCGCATACACATACACATACACATACACATACACAAAAAGACAATATAATATGAGTCATATTTTCTTTGTTACATTTACCACATTTGTAAGAATATGAATAACTTCTATAAAATTGAGGAGAATATTTTCTGTATAAATTAGAGATTAGACATGGCTGTTTATTTGATATAAAAACTAATGTTGAATCAAGGTAATTTTGGCATTTGATAACTGAAATAGAATGAAATTAGTAGTAGGCTTACATACAATGCTCTAGTGTGACTACAGGGTAGTACCTGTAATTAGTAAAAAGTAAAAATGTTTCCATATCTATCTATCTATCTATCTATCTATCTATCTATCTATCTATCTATCTGTCTGTCTGTCTGTCTGTCTGTCTGTCTGTCTGTCTATCTATCTATCTATCTATCTATCTATCTATCTATCTATCTATCTATCTATCTACAAATAATAGGAATGACCGATAGGTGGATACCTAATATGCTAGAGAAAGACCCCATATGGTCTGACCACCAAGAAAAATAGTTCTCAAGAAATTTCGGCAAATGCCAGGGCGTAAAGCGAGCAAGACAAATAAAAAGATACAAAGCCTTGTGAGTGGATTTGATAAACGGAAACTGAAAGAAGCCTGTCGTATATATATATATATGTTTGTGTGTCTCTAATTGTACCCCCAACATCGCTTGACTACCGATGTTGTCGTGTTTACGTTGCCGTAACTTAGCGGTTCGGCAAGAGTCCGATAGAATAAGTACTAGGCTTACAAAGAATAAGTCCTGGGGTCGACTTCTTCGACTAAAGGTGGTGCTCCAGCATAGCCGCAGTCAAATGACAAATAAAAGAATAAAGAATGTATATGTGTTTGTATGTGTGTGTATAGGCGCAAGCATGGCTGTGTGGTTAGCAGTTTGTTTCCCAGTCATATGGTTCCAGATTCAGTCCCACTGTGTGGCACTTTTGGCAAGTGTCCTCTACTACAGCCTCGCGTTCACCAAAACCTTGTGAGTGGACTTGGTAGACGGAAACTGAAAGAAGCCCGTTGTAACTTTTGTCCCTTACTTTGGGACACTGGTGTCAGTCAACGCCAATAAAACAGCTCTAAAATTAATTCTATACATCAAGTATTTAAAGTCAAAATAGTAATCATATTTCTCTGAAGAAAATATGATTACTATCAGTTCTTTACTGACAAAGGAAGGTATCTTTCAGGCAGATACTTTATCTCCTCTATATTTCTGTTATGCTTTGTCCCAATAAACAAATCTACTAAATGAAATCATCGTTATCATAAATGTTTCAGATAAAATATAAACCATCTCCATTGTATTCAAATTGATACAGACACAGAAATTTGTGAATTAGACCAGAACCATCTATAAAAATATTTAGGAGATGAAACTGATACTGCAACACGCAGAAATGAAGGAGAAATTAGAACAGAGTTCAACAGACGAGTTAGATTAAAGAAAAACTGAACTCAATGCTAGAAATAAAATAATCGATATAATGATAATAATCCACTTGAGTTAAAACTACAGCTTGAATGTTCTAAGCCGATAGTTAAACGAATTGAAGGGATAAAATAGATAAAATATTTTTGTATCTATCCATTCTAGAATATATGAGTGCTTACTACCCAGTAATATTTTCTATATACTGTACATATGGATTTTGGTCATGTATTATCATTCTCATGACACCTGTGGTTATGAGTACTATTTCTCTTCAACCCCTACACCTTGATTATTCATATTTTCTGATCTTTATTTTTATTGTTTTACACGTGTAGGTCTATCTTTATAGTATACATTCTCAATAGTCTCAACTTTAGTAACTGCATTTCTGTTTGACTTTTTGTTTGCTTTTATTTTCTCTGAATTATTGTTTGTTTCCGCTATACAACTTTATTTTTTACTAGTTTATTTTTCTGATTTCATGTTCGGTGTTTTGAATGTTCTTCTTAAAACGACTACTCTGTTGTAAATCAAAATTATATTTGAGGTTATTTACTCTCTAGTAAATAACTTTGGGCCCATTTCTGATCTATGTATTTTGTAGCTTGATGTCAAATAAATACTACCGGGCTCGGTACAAGGATTTGCCTAGGTGTCTCACGGATCTAGGGGCCCAATTCTACTCCGTATATTTTGTGATTGCCAAGTAACGAATACTATAGGGTCTATAATAATGCTTATATCAGCCTTGATCGTGTAAGGTTATAAAGAACAGAATTCAAATCACGAACTTCCCATCAATTTTCTACACAGACAACATTCACAAATGCGGTTCTTGTATTTTCTTTTGTGAAGGGTTAGATTAAGTTTCGAGGCATTCTTAGTTGTTATTGTTACTGAGTAAGCTAACCACGTAGAGTATTTTCTGTTCGGTACAAAAATATTCAGACATCAATCTGCTGTTTTGATGAGTCAGATATCAATCAGATATAATTTGCCTGTTATTTGTAGAAATACCTAGAGTAGAATTAATAATTTGTATAAATAATTAAGGGGATATGCTTTAATTTGGGGGTTCGGTATGTTGTATATAACGAACAATTTATATAATCATATGAATAATGATTTTCTACACCCATACAAATAAATACATATTCGATTATCTATAAACATGTATTACACATACACACACATATACACACACAATCACACCCTCGCATATACATATATGCGGTGTGTGTTTATGCATATGTACATATATATATAACACACACACACACCCGCACCCACATATAATATATATATATATATATATATATATGACTATATATATATATATATATATATATATATATATATATATATATATATATATATAGATATATATATATATGAATATATAATATATTATCGGTGCCCCAGCATGGCCACAGCTCATGAGCAAACTGGAATCAATCAATCAATCAATCATATATATATATATATATATATATATATATATATATATATTATATATATATATGAATATATAAATATATATCCATATATATATATATATTTACGCTTACATGCATTCATATATAAATACATGCAAGCATCCATTACGTATGTATATGCATGTGCGCCTACGCATGTACGTGTGTGTGTGTGTGTGTGTGTGTGTGTGTGAGTCTGTGGGTACAGAAAACCTACTAAGTATTAATTTAGGGAGGTAGGTAGAAATAAAAAAAAGCTGGAAGTCAAAGTTTGAAAACGAATAAATGAATATATATACATATATTACATGCATATATATATTATATATATATATATATACATACATATGTGTGTTCCTTTTCACCCTTATACATACATATATATATATATATATATATATATATATAATATATATATATATACATACATATATATATATATAATATATAAACCTATACACATATGCATAGCCGAAATTTGCTATGATGATCGGTGTCTGACTGAAGATTGAAGGCTTCGAATGATTGTCTGTGTTCCGTGTTCGTCCCTTCCTGTATTTCACGTTCATTATATATAAAAACATTCATTCTTACATATATATATAATATGCATACATATATATATATATATATATATATATATATATATATATATATATATAGATATTAATATATATATATATAGAAGATATATACATATATATGTGTGTGTGTGTTATATGTTCAGATATGTAATACATACATATATACAACATACATACATATATCTATCTATCTATCTATCTATCTATCTATCTATCCTCTATCCATCTATCTATCTATCTATATATCTATATATATATAATATATAATATATATATATATATATATATTTATGTGTGTTATGAGAATATCTGCTATAAAATAATTATTGTTCCGTGTTTGGTATTGCCTTGCACATTAAGTTTTGAATTTCTATTTAGCCGAAGTATAATGTTGTTATCTCAATGTATAGACAGGCACATCAATTGAAATCTTGATCGGCAATGGTAGATAGAATTACATATGATTGTCTCCAGATTTATTCAGTCCACTCTTCTAACAAATCTCCCCTTCTGAATAATTCCAGAATGTTTTGTTGGTATATTATAAATATTTTCCCTTGCCCCCGCAGCTTTCCCCCTCTTTCTCTCAGTCTCTCTGTCTCTCTCTGCTGACACCTGTCTTTCGTTGTCTCTCACTGTCTCTGTTTTTTTTTTTTTTTACATCCCTCTCTCTCTGCTGCTGCTCATTCGTCTCTCGCTCCCTCTAATAGTGTTAATCTGTCCAACGAAAACAAGAATATTTGCTGAGGTTAGTGGATGATAGCTCGGCGATAGCAACTAACAAAGCACATTTGTTAGCCGTATTTGATGTAGTATACCTTACACGGTGCTTATAATTCGCTGTTTTGTATTCAAATCGTTGAATCACTCCGGCGCTTTCAAAGTAATTCATTTCGGATGTTCTCCTCTTAATTTACGAAACGCTGACATATCACATCGAAGAACATATACAGAAATATTCGATGACACAAAACATTCCTAGCATATCAAAACTCATGGATGTCTCCCAACTTCTACCCTTTGTTTCATGTTTGATTTAGAGCTATTATTTACACAAACATCGTCATAGTTTTTCCTTCCTTCCTTTCTTTTTTCTTTTTGGTACTTTTTGTAAAATTTCACGTTTTGCTGTTACTTCAGTATTTTCCTACACGACGCGGTATATTGTTATATAGTTGTCGTTTAACTGATCAATGACATTTACGTCAATTGTTATATATATATATATATATATATATATACATATCACATGCAACTCAATATTTTTGCACTGAGACAGATAAACACGTTCACGTATATTTACTACGCACCAAAATCTATTTCCACTCACGAATTTACTTTAACTTAGATATTTCTTTCTTTCTGCGTAAATCATTTGTAATCTTCCTCTCTCTCTCTCACTCTGCTTGACTCCCTCTCCTCTCTCTTTCTATCTCTTTTTACCTACGTATCTATTTCTCTTTTCTCTTTTACTTGTTTCAGTCATTTGACTGTGGCCATGCTGGAGCACCGCCTTTAGTCCATCAACTCGACCCCGGGACTTATTCTTTGTAAGCCCAGTACTTATTCTATCGGTCTCTTTTGCCGAACCGCTAAGTGACGGGGACGTAAACACACCAGCATCGGTTGTCAAGCAATGCGAGGGACAAACACAGACACACAAACATACACGCACACACACATATATATATATATATACATATATACGACGGGCTTCTTTCAGTTTCCGTCTACCAAATCCACTCACAAGGCTTTGGTCGGCCCGAGGCTATAGTAGAAGACACTTGCCCAAGATGCCACGCAGTGGGACTGAACCCGGAACCATGTGGTTGGTAGGCAAGCTACTTACCACACAGCTATGTATACATATACGAATACAATTGAATAGAATATACATGCTGTTTTTGTCCTGTTTACTATTCTTGTTTTTTATTTCTAATTTTTGTTTCTTGTATTTATATTCGTGTGACATCCTGTCCATGTTTCATATACATTCGATCCTCTTTCCAAGAAATCTAATGCCCGTGGCTTAGTTTTTCTTTGGGGCTGGCCGGATCGGAGCGATATCGAGATTAAACAGCCGAAATTGCTAAGATGATCCGGTTCCCGACTGAAGATTAGAGGCTTCGAGTGACCCGTCTGTTTTTTTGTGTCGTCTCTTTGTGTGTTTTTGCGTTCTTGTCCCACTTTGTAATTTATAATTTATATTTAATTTCTATACCTATATATATATACACAACATATAGATATACAGACACACACGTATGCACACACACACAAACACGTACACGCTCGTGCACACACACACAAACACGTACACGCTCGTGCACACACACACGCACACTTATACACACAAACACTCCTAAACCTACGGCATTCTGGGGCACCATCCTGAAGAATTTTAGTCGAATAAATAAGACCGAAGTTCTTATTTTTTAAAACCTTGTACTTATTCTATCGGATTCATTACCGAACCGCTAAGTTACGGAGACGTAAACACACCAACATCGGTTGTCATACTGTAGTGGGAGACAAATGCAGACAAAGAATCAAACACATAGTTATATATAAGCGCGACGGGTTTCTTTCAGTTACCATCTACCAAATCCAGTCATATATATATGGGTGTGTTTGTTTTGTATGCATATATGTATATATATATATATATATATATATATATATATATATATTATATATATATATAAATATATATATACATACATATATTAATATAATATTTATATATTAGCTGTATGTATATATATATATATTACATATATATATATATATAAATATATATATAATATATATGCATATATATAATGTATACATTATGTTTGTATGTATGTCTTGGTGTGTTGTATGTATGTATATATATATATATATATATATATATATATATATATTATTATAGTCCACAGATGAGATCCAGACATTCTCAGTATAGAAGACACTTAGTAGTCTTCAAAAGATTCAAACTTAGATTCCGATGTCTCTACAGGGGATCGATTCCGTAGGGTAAAGAATGAAGGTATGTGGGATCAAGTTGGAGGAATATAGAGGCATCTATGAGGATAAACAAATTAGATACTTTAAATATAATTAATCTATTAAATATAATACTTGTAATAGTTTCGGTATGAAATAAATGTTATATATGTGTATACGCACGAGAAAAAGCAAACTAGGGAGATTTTCGGATGATGAATTTTTAAGTATAAATATATAGATATTTATATTAATGGGTCTAACTTACACAGAATACAAATGACAGAGAAAATTAAAGAGGTAGAAGAAAGGTGTTATGAGTTTAAAATGTGTCTTTTGGGGCTCGGTACATGTGTAATGAGTACAATCAACACCTATTTATCCGAATAACTGCCCCTCCCGCTCCCCCTCTCTATATATATTTATATATATATATACCCATATATACATATATGCATACATATGTATATATATATGTATGTATATTTATATATATGTGTATATATATATATATATATATATATATATATATGTATGTGCGTATATACAGTTGCGACCAAAATGTTCAGAACGGCATTGTTTTCGTCAGAAAAGTAGGTATGTTTTTATCAAAGTTGTTTTATATTCTATAATTTTCACAGACAATAAATACGATATTAATTGTTATTGTCTGAGATTTGAGAGGATAATACAAAAGTTATGGATGATTTAGTGATTTACTGCAAAACCCATGGCGGCCAAAATGATCAGAACGGTTGCTTTTACTCCGTGCTTTAGTATATTTAACCGGCGAACTCTAATGTTTTGAATTTGTTTACGTGATTGTTCGTTTACTAAACATTAGTAAGAATATCTGCAGTGTACTTTGTTAATATAATGCCACTTACTCCGTTACCAATTCGTCAGCAGATTATTAAGCTTCGAAAGAAGGATAATTTGAGTATTGGGTCTATTGCAAAGATTGTTAACAAGTCAAAAAGTGTTGTTCACGGTATTCTTAAGGTCTTCGATAATTGTGGTTAGTGTGAAGCAAGAAAGTCTACGGGTAGGCCAAGAAAAACGACCAAGAGAGAAGATTGTGCTATGGTAAAGTTGGTTAAAAAGGACAGATTTAAAACTGCTACTGCTGTTTCTTGGGAAATGAGCATTGTACTGAAGAAAACGTTATCTCGAAAAAATGTGTCTCATCGTTTAGTTGAACATAACCTACAAGCAAGATCACCTGCAGTGAAGCCACTGATCAGCTCCAAAAATAAAAAGTGTCGTCTTACCTTTGCAAGCGAACATGTGTTGTGGTCTCAAGAAAAATGGCAAACGGTGCATTTCAGTGATTAATCTAAGTTTATGTTATTTGCCTCAGATGGGAAAAGGTACGTTCGTTGAAAAGTAGGTGAAAAATTTTCGCCTAAATGCCTTAAGACTAGTGTTAAATTTGGTGGAGGGAAGTGTCATGGTTTGAGGGATGATATCTGGAGATGGTGTGGGCTCTTTGGTGCGATTACACGGAAAGGTAAATGCAGGAGTTTATAAACAACTTGTAAAAGATCATGTCTTGCCTGTGCTGAGAAATTCAACTAAGCAACCACCCATATTCATGCAGGACAATGCCCCATGTCACAAGGCTAAGGTGGTCATGAACTTCCTCAAGGCTGAAAAGGTTATCATTATGGATTGGCCTGCTCAAAGCCCAGATCTCAATCCTATTGAAAATGTGTGGAATATTCTAGGAGAACGTTCGAAAGCCAGAAATCCTAAAACAACCGAGCTATTATGGAATGCCCTTCAGGAAGAATGGAATAAGATCACCTAGCAAGAAATTGAAAATTTAATTTCCTCATGCAGTCAAAGATGTCAAAGTGTGTTTGAAGCTAAAGTGCTTCACACTAAATATTAAATAATTCCAGTATTCTCTGTCATTTTTGATTATTTTGTTATTTTTTCAACCGTTCTGATCATTTTGACCGCCATGGGTTTTGCAGTAAATCACTAAATCATTCCTAACTTTTGTATTATCCTCTCAAATTACACCAACATCTTAGACAATAACAATTAATATCGTATTTATTGTCTGTGAAAATTATAGAATATAAAACAACTTTAATAAAAATTTATACCTACTTTTCTGGCGAAAACAATACCGTTCTGAACGTTTTGGCCGCAACTGTATATGTATATACTCATATATGCGTGTATATGTACATGTAGAGGTAGGTACGTACATATATGTTTATATATATGAATATGTTTTATTTCATTTATTAATATATTATATGACTAACGCACGCACCCCCTTAAGTAAGATTGTTCTGTATATCAAGTTTTGGCCTTGATATTAACTCTGACGCGCACTCTTCACCTTTCTGTCCCATCCCTATTCTTTTATTTTCTTTTTCCTCTACTTAACTTGTCTCTTCCTCTCTCTCCCATTCTTCACTTTCTCTCTCCCCCTCACAATTCTTCATGGTTTCCTCGCAGCCATTCCCCTTCTTCTCTCCCTTCCTATTGCTCCTCCTCCCCCCTTCCCGTCGTCCACCCGCGACGATACTTCCGCTCTGACTGTCTTTCTGGCCTGGCCTTTCAAGGTAACTGGACGACATTCTTCCTGCTCCTCTGTCGTTCACAAAAAATTCTGCGTTTGCAATACTTTTTTCGTTCGGCGTCAACAGCCCTTCTTATCTTGTTTTTCCCTGTCCTGTCTTTTACTGTTTATATTTTTGTACTGTCGTTACCGTCCTGTTTTTTTACCATTTTTTTACCACTTTTTACCCCTCTGCGAAAAGATCTCAGAATTTTAATTGATTTGCTTTTCGCAGGAAGGAAAGTTTCTTGTCGAAGATACGTCTCGCTTTTATCCTTCGAAACGTAGAGTAGATGAAACCATAGCGACTGAAGAAGGGTTTTTTCTTTGTGTTAATTGTCCTGTACTCCATTTTTTGTTGTTTTAAAAAAATGTCCAGTTCCTTTGATATATATATATATATATATATATATATATATATATATATATATCAAAGGAACTGGACATTTTTTTAAAACAACAAAAAATGGAGTACAGGACAATTAACACAAAGAAAAAAACCCTTCTTCAGTCGCTATGGTTTCATCTACTTGCATAAGTAGAGCGGAAAATACACTCCTTAACTACGCCCTAAAAAGCTATTTAAAATATCCACATGCCGTCTACTGACCAGCCTGAACAATAAGAATTTTCAACAACGCTATTTTCGAAAACTCCATACACCACCCACATCACCATTCATTCTAAATATTCACGTGACCTCTCTATTATGACCACATCCACGTGACCTCTTTATTATGACCAATAAGAAATTTTAGGCGTGACACTAGCCAAATTTTAACATCTCTGGAGCCTATTTTCTTACCCCAACACCAACTTCCATTCAAACATTCACGTGACCCCTTTATAATGACCAATCAAAATTGTATTGACCATTGTCCAAAAGAAATTTTAGGCGCGAAACCAAGCAAATCTTAAACAACTCTGGAGCCTCTTTTTTCACATATAAGAGACAGCAAACCCAACATAAAGTCAGATAAGAGAAAAAATCTATCAGAAAGGAACTCTATCTCTCTTTAAAATATATCTTTTGATAAGCATAACAAATGCGCAACCGGTAAAAAGAACTTTCACCTAATTAAATACACTCTCCCTTACTTAAATTATTTTGTCAGCATTTTCTTCATTTCCTTTTATATATATAATATATATATATATATATATATATATATATATATATATATATATATATATATATATATATATATACCGGAGTAAACACATAAATGTGAAACAAGGTGGAAAAAAAGAGTACTCAAATACCAGTGGTAGAGTAATATGCTTTATTTAAGGCTGCAGAAAATTCAACAAAATCTGTTACTCTGAGTTTCTCGTTGCCGTTCATCAGACAGTTTTCTAACAAAAACAGTTTTCTAACAAAAACTGTCTGATGAACGGCAACGAGAAACTCAGAGTAGCAGATTTTGTTGAATTTTCTGCTGCTTTAAATAAAGTATATATATATATATATATATATATATATATACAATTATAAATATCTGAACGAGGTATAAACAGTAACTGCACGACAATGTGAGGTATATTTGCCATCTCAATATGCCTAACCACTAAGGGTGAATGTTACTGTAGCTTGTAGCCCCAGGAGAACATCTCCTCCAGCTGGCTTTAGGCACACTTCTGTGCCCTTTCGGTATTTGCAAAGGGAGGTCATCTTTCCTCGTCAACCTAAGTGATACGCACAGTGTGCAGTTTCTGGGTCTTGACCCGTCATTAGCGTACGACAATCACCGGTTTTCGATTAATTCTTTATTACGATTATAAAATCAGTACATAGAAGAACAATACAGGACATACATACAAAAAACAGTTAAGTGGTTCGTTTAAAAATTTCCACAATATATGGATTATTCATTATACAAAAAACTGTATTTAAATTGTCCTTTGCATTGACTAATATAACATTACATTAGATTGAAATCTTACCGATATATTTTAAACCCCGGCAACCTATAAGGCCCCGCAGCTTTCCTTTCCTCTTCTCCATCCTTAGTTAAACTGGGTTTCTGACACCCACCTTTTTCGCCACTTCCTTCCATCTTTTTTCATACACACCTCGTGGTAAGGTCTTCTTTTCCAGCCCCATTTTGCTCTTCAGATGATATCTGAAGTAAGTGAGCAAGCCGGGGCCTGAGACAAAGATCCTATTGCGACTCCTTCCATTCTTGTACGCCACATACATTCTTTTACTACTGCAACCGTGCAGTGAAAACATGCCTCACCTTCCTTCGAGAGTCCAGTTGGCGGTATCATCTTAATCATAGACTCAGTCGACAGCTGTACTCGTCCCAGATGCGATAACACGTGTTCTGCGTAACTTATCAAGTCTGACAACTGCCGACAGTGTACAAAAGCGTGCTGGACGGTTTCATCGTCCAACCCGCATCTTGGACATGTCGGTGGCACTGAAATTCCGTGCCGCGATAACTTTTCGCGAACAGGTAAAGCATTCCTATAACACTGCCAGGCCAGGGATCTTTGGAAATTATCCAAATACCCCGTCCTGAAAGTCTTTTTAAACAGGTTGGTAAGCTGATCCTCGTCGAACCCCAGAGCCCCTCCTAGGACGTCGTCGTTCTTTGCCTCTACCAGCCTGCTATAAAATACCGAGGTGGTATTTCCGCAGCCGGCTTTGCCCGCCTTGTAGGTCAGCGTGAGTGCCTGTCGGGACTCCTTTTGCCATAAAGTCAGATTCCGTCTTTTGATGCAACCGGGTTTAAAATTCACTAAGGAAGCCGGTCTCGGGAAAAATTCCCCTGCCAGCGGACTCCACACCTTATCACCCTCCAGGTGGTGCCAGAGATGCTTCAGCCTCAACGCATGTCTGCGCATCATCAACCAAGGCATTCCTAACCCACTCTTTAACGGTTCCTGGCAGCAAACGGAGCGCCTCATAAGTGGCTTTCCTCCCTTCCACAAAAAGCGGAAAAGGATTCGCTCCAACTTGCTAAGCCATGAATCGGGGCAAGGGACAACGGTCAGGCGGTAAGTGATTACAGATGCAATAAACATCTGTACCACCTCCGCCCTTCCTTTCAAGGACAGAAACCTTCCGGACCAGGTCCGTACTATGGCCTCCACCTTGCCAGTCACCTCACTCCAATTTCTCTCCGTTTGGGAGTCTGGCCCAAACCAAACTCCTAGCAACTTAACAGGACCATCTGTCCAGTGTCCCACGGCACTGGACGATATCGACTTGCTCCTCCAGGTGCCGAGGCGTAAGCCAATCGACTTGTCCTTGTTAACTTTTGCTCCTGCCACCGCCTCGTATCCTCTGATAGCATCTTCTACACAAGGTAGCTGAGCCTCATTGGACACGATGAGGGTGACGTCATCCGCATAAGCAGAAACCGTCCACCCGCCTCCGATCTCATCCGGGTTACTTCCCAGCCTCTCCAACTTACGCAGCAATGGCTCGAAAGCCAACACGTACAAAAGTGGTGACAAGGGGCACCCTTGACGAACTGAATATTCGATCGAAAACGGTTCCGTTAGGTAACCGTTTATCTGGACGGTGGACTTGATGCCGCTATACATAGCGGAGATCCACCCGCGAAATTCAGGGCCCAGTCCAGCCGCTTCGAGGACCGTCGCCAGGTACTTATGGTCTACCCTATCGAACGCTTTACTTTGGTCTAAATGGACCATTACCCCGCCCTTGCCGGTTAATTTACCCACCCTATCTAAGGTGTAGCGTATAAGGTGAAGATTGTCCTGGATCGACCTGCCTGGAATTGCACATGTCTGTGCTTTCCCTACAAGTTTCTCCACGACAGTCGTCAACCTTTTTGCCAACACCTTGGCAAAAATCTTTAACTCTAATGATATCCCCCTTGCTCGGGTCTTTCTGGATTAGCGTCACCACTCCCCGGCTTACAGAACTGGGAATTCTCCCGTTCTGCTGCCAGTTCGCGTAGACGCCTGCCAGTATTCCCTCGAACAAGTCCGGCATACTTTGATAAAACTCGTAGGGCAGACCATCCAACCCCGGCGACTTCTCCCCGGCGCATCCGGCCAGTACCCCCTCTATCTCCGCGGGAGTGATCGCTCCTTCACAGCACTCCACCTCACGCCCCGAGAGCCGCGGTCCGCCGGCTAGGAAGTCCTTTAAGACCCTCCCCCGCTCCAGCGAACCCCCCCCCCCGAACGCGCGGGCGAAATGCTGGTGAAGAAACTTTTGCATCTCCTCCTGTCCATAGATCTTGTGTCCCTGTTCGTCAGTTAAAGACTTCATTGAAGCTTTGTTGCCTCTCTGACTCTCCACTCGACGGGCCCATCCAGCAACGTTAATACCTTCTCGTTTCCCTGCGCGTAGCTTAGCTCTAACTCTGCAACCTTCGTGTTTGGAGTTAAGGTGACGGTACAATACCGTCCTTGCCGCCATCACTCCGGATGCAGAGCCAGATTCCATTGCCTCGTTTAGATTCTTAACTAAATCGTCCTCTATCCTAGACCTATCTAACCTTAGCTGATTGCTAAATCTAATGGACTCTGAACGAATGGCTCTTTTGAGGGAGTGCCACCATCTATTGTTAATGATGGTGCCACATAATGCCCTCTCTACTAACACCTTAATCCGGGTACGGAAGTCTTCACAATTCAAAATAGACTTGTTCAGCTTCCAGTACCCGGGTCCCTGTCTATGACACTTATTTGTGATCCGTGTAAGGCACAATGTGAAACTGTGGACAACTAAACGTATCCTTATCTCTTTTCCTAACGAATATCCTATCTATATACGATCTGCGTGAGCCGTCGTTGTTACTCCGCGTCCACTGTGTAACGCTCGGCTCATCCAGTCGATAACGGTCTACTAGATTAAAGCTCTCTAGTAGACCCTTGAAGCTAGGGTTCCCCTTCCTATTGGTTGAGCCAACACTGTCGACCCGCGCTTCGAGGACAGTGTTAAAGTCCCCTACTAAGACTACCGTTTTCGACGTCACTAAAAAGTGCTCCAGATTCCGAAAAAAACCCCGACTGCCTACACTCATTCGGAGCGTAGACAGCTACCAACCTGAAGGACTGTTTACTTACGTGGGTCACATCCAGAACGACTAGCCTGCCTTCTGGGTCCAGAAAGACAGTACTTACCTGCAAGTCCAAGCTCTTCCTGATAAGGACTGCCACGCCCCTTCCTCCTCCTCGGCTATGAGAAATAAATTTCTCGAAACCATTTAGAAGAGGCGAGAACGATTGGGCCCCGGTTACAATAGCTACGTCCACTCCGTGTGTCGTGAGGTCGTGCAGGAGACAAATTTGTTTCCACTTCGACCCCATTCCACGCACATTCACACAACCCAGCTTTGCCATTGTCGGAGAGAGAGAGAAAAAAAAAAACTTACGGTTGGGACAGGGAGCATGACAGTTTAAATCTGCATGCTTCCCCTTCTTCCTCCCTTGTGGTCGTAGCTGCAGGGCTCTTAACCGGCGTTGCCATCGGGCTCTGGTAGGTGTGGTTGCCGGGTTATATAAGTTTGCCCTCCAGTATTTCGTTAGTTACGTCTCTGATAAGGTTATTTTTTAAATGTTCTTGGAGTGTTTTTTCCTTCCACTCGTCTTCTTTTATTTTTGCAAAACGAGTGGTCGACTTAGTGTCTGCAGACTTACTGAATAATTTCAGTTTTGAAAATTTAAAATACTTGACACTCTATCGTTTCTCTCGTCGAATGCTACAATCTTTTCATTTTTTAATCAATTTTTTCCAATCTTGTTTTATGGGGAGGGGCTTGGCGAACTGTGTTCCAATGAATACAGTGCCGTGGGGGTAGGGCTGAGGAATTTGTTTTGTATGTATCTCTGCGGTGTTTGCTGATTTTTTCTTTGTTTGGGGAGGGGAGTCCAGGGTATTTTCTTTTTTTTCTTTTGTGTGTCCCTGTGTAAATTCCATTTGTTCATTTTTATCTTCCGTTTCGATTCCCTTCCTTGTCGCAGTCTTGGGGTCTTTTTCCGCCTTTTCTTTTTCTGTGTTTGAAGCACTTTGAGGAGGGGCTTCGCTGTTTTTCTTTTTTTTATGCAGTTCGAGCGGACGTGACCCTTTTCGCCACATTTGAAACACCTAGGTCTGCGCCCCTCCACTGACACTCTCATTGTAATTCCCTCCTCAATAAATACCCTATCGGGTAAGTTTTCTAGCACATTATTTTCTGCTTGAACGAGGAGTTCGAGCGCTTGTCACTTCCAGTTTACCTCCTCTTTCCTTTTCATCTGCAGAATTGAGACTTTCTGCTCTACGCCGTGCAGAACCGCCGCTGCTACCCACATTATATCATATCCTCTTGGAATGTCTTCCACATATAGTTTCGCAGTTCTTTTGCCCATATAGGTAGGTAGTAACATGATGTCCTCACTTTTTAAGGTCATCGATGAAATCTCTCTTGCCACATCAGCCGAGTCGAAATGTGCTTCAACAGTAGCGCTGCGGCCACCTCGACCGACGTAGCGAATTTTGCTCCACACCGGGAACAAGCACTTCTCTACTATTTCGTTCTTCACGTCCATTATTTTTTTCTCTTTGTTACTGTAAACCTTGTACACGACTGTCTTGGCCTTTATTTCCTGTAATATCGCTTGCGGCGGTACCAGTTTTATTTCGTTGACTTCCTTTTTGACCAAGTTCCGGTATTCGAACAACTGTTCTATTTTGAATTCCACTTCCGTTACGATCCCGCCCACTGCGGCCGAAAAAGACTGTTTTCTAACCTCGATATCCTTCTGTTCGCCTTTTCCCATCACAGGAAAGTCGCTCCTCGACGCCAAGTCGAACTCCATTTCTCAAATTATGAGAACCAACTTTTCAAAAAAAAAAAAAAATTACCCCGAAGGTAATAACAATGTTATACACAGATTTTCAGCCCCGTAGGGCGAAAATTACTGTCACACAACGGACAACTGTTCAATTCACATCACACACAAACAACGACGAACAAAAACGAACCAACTCAACAACATGGCAGCTAACTACCTTCTCAATCGCAAAAGGATCAAAACAACCAAAAAAACCGGTTTTCGATGAAATTTTCTTTATTATGATCAATAGATCTAACATAGAATGGATACATACAGGACAAAACAGTTACAAAAAATGCTATGCGAGTTCGAATGAAATTTAAAAAATTACAAAATTAAAATTTTATGTCACTTGAACGAAACTTGGCTTACTTTGCCTTGAAACGAAACCTTGGCTTACTTTTGCCTTTATCACGAGAACTTTTAGTGCGTATTTTTCTTTTCATTTCTGTTTTTTTATATTAATTCTTTATTTTAAACAGTTATGTACAGTGAAAGGTAATGGGAGGTACCAGTTTCAGTTTCAATTTTGAACCCGGCAGCCTATAAATCCCATCCTTCCCTCGATGATTAAGCTGGCTACTCTCACCCACCTTTCTCATCACATCCTTCCAACGTTCCATATACTCTTTCTGTGGCAGGCTCCTCTTCTCCAACCCCATCTTACTCTTCAGATGATATCCGAATTTTTAACAAACCGGGGCCAGAGATAGGACCCTTTCACTAGACCTTCCACTCTAGTTCTCCATACACCCTCTTTCAATACTGCCACCGTACAGTAAAAACAAGCCTTACCTTCCTTTTAGAGTCCAGTTGGCGGTATCATCTTAATCATAGATCCAGCCGACAGCTGTACTCGTCCCAGATGCGACAACACGTGTTCCACGTAACTTATCAAGCCTGACAGCTCCCGACATTGTACAAAAGCGTGTTGAACGGTTTCATCGTCCAACCCACATCTTGGACATGTCGGTGGCACTGACATTCCGTGCCTGGATAACTTCTCGCGAACAGGTAATGCATTCCTATAGCACTGCCAGGTCAGGATTTTTGGTAATTATCCAATACCCCGGCCTGAAAGTCTTCTTAAACAGGTTGGAGAGTTGATCCTCATCGAACCCCAGCCCTTCCTAGGACGTCGTCATTTTTTCCTCCTACCAGCCCTATAGAACACCGAGGTGGTATTCCCGCTGCCGGCCTTACCCATCTTGTGGATCAGCCAGAGTGCCTGTCGGCACTCCTTCTGCCATGAAGTCAGTTTACGTCCTTTAATGAGACCGGTGTAAATCCCTCCATAGAGGCCGGTCGCGGGAAGAATTCCTCTGCCAGCGAACTCCACACCTTATCATCCTCCAGGTAACACCAGAGGTTCTCAGCCTCAACGCATGCTTGCGCATCATTAGCCAAGGCATCCCCAGTCCACCCTTTAGCGGTTCCTGGCAACACACGGAGCGTCTCACAAGTGGCTTTCCTCCTTTCCACAAAAAGCGGAAAAGAAGTCGTTCCAACTTGTTTAACCACGAATCGGGGCAAGGCACGACGTCAGGCGTAGGTGGTGACGACAGGGCTATAAACATCTGTGCCACCTCCGCCCTCCCTTTCAAGGAAAGATGCCTTCCGGACCACTTCCGTACTATGGCATCAACCTTGCTCGTTACCTCGCTCCAATTCTTCTCCGTCTGGGAGTCTGGACCAAACCATACTCCGAGCAATTTAACAGGACCATCCGTCCAGTGTCCAACAACACTGGACGGTATCTGCTTGTTCCTCCAGGTGCCGAGGCGCAAACCGATGGACTTGTCCCTGTTAACTTTTGCCCCTGCCACCGCTTCGTATCTATGGAGAGCACCTACTACCCGAGGTAGCTGTGTTCCGTTGGACACGATGAGGGACGTCATCCGCATAGGCAGAAACAGACTTACCGCATCCGATTTCATTAGGGTTGCCTCCCAACTTCTCCAGCTTCCGCAGCAATGGCTCAAGAGCCAAAACATACAGGAGCGGGGACAAGGGGCACCCTTGTCGAACTGAACGCTTGATCGAAAACGGCTCCGTTAGGTAACCGTTTATCTGGACTGTGGACTTGATGCCGCTGTACATAGCTGAGATCCACCCGCAGAAGCCAGGGCCCAGCCCAGCCGCTTCGAGAACCGCCGCCAAGTACCGATGGTCCACCCTATCAAACGCTTTACTTTGGTCTAATTGGACCAATGCCCCTCCTTTGCCGTCTAATTTCCCGACCCTATCTATAGTGTAGCGGAGAAGGTGAAGATTATCCTGGATCGACCTGCCTGGGATTGCACATGTCTGTGCCTTCCCGACAAGTTTCTTCACGACAGCCGTCAACCTTTTTGCTAACACCTTGGCCAAAATCTTAAACTCTACATTAAGTAGAGTTATGGGCCTGTAATTACTAATACTGTCCCCCTTGCTCGGGTCTTTCTGGACCAGCGTCACAACTCCCCGACTCACAGAGCTGGGAATCCTCCCATTCTGTTGCCAGTTTGCATAGACGCTTGCCAGTATGTCCCCGAACAAGTCCGGCATACAACAATAATTCATAGGGTAGACCATCCAATCCCGGTGACTTTTCCCCCGGCACTCGGCCATAACCCCTCTTACCTCCTCCGCGGATAGATCGATCCTTCACAGCACTCCGCCTCACCTGCCGAGAGCCGAGGCCCACCAGCTAGGAAGTCCTTTAAGGTCTCCCCACGCTCGAGCGGGCCACCGCCCCCAAACAGCCGTGCGAAATGCTGGTGAAGGACCTTCTGCATCTCCTCCTGTCCATAGATCTTGCGGTCCTGCTCGTCAGTTAAGGACATAATACAGGACTTTTTGCCCTTCTGACTCTCCTCACGACGGGCCCATCCGGCAACGTTAATACCTTCTCGTTTTCCTGCACGTAACTTAGCTCTGACTCTACACCCCTCGTGCTTGGCGTTGAGGTGACGGTACAATACCGCTCTCGCTGCCACCACTCCGGATGCACAGCCAGATTCCATAGCCTCGTCTAAGTTCTTAACTAATTCGCCCTCTATTCTAGTCCTATCTAAACTTAGCTGCTTGCTAAATCTAATGGACTCCAAACGGATGGCTCTTTTGAGGGCGAGCCACCATCTATTATTAATGATGGTGCCACATAATGCCCTCTGTACTAATTCCTTAATCCGGGTACGGAAAGCTTCACAGGTCAAAATAGACTTGTTCATCTTCCAGTACCCGGCCTTGTCTATGGCATTTATCTACATGTACCTCACACGTTACATTTGTGATCCGTGTAAGGCACAACAGAGAATTGTGGACAGCTAACACTATTCCTATCTCGTTCCTTAACAATACTCTATCTATGTACGATCTGAGTGAGCCGTCGTTATTACTCCACGTCCACTGTGGAACGTTCGGCTCATCCAGTCGAAAACGGTCTTCTAGATTAAAGCTCGCTAGTAGAGCCTTGAGGCCAGGATTCCCCTTCCTATCGCTCGAGCCTACACCATCCACCCGCGCATCGAGAATGGTGTTGAAATCCCCTACCAAGACTACCGTTTTGGACGTCACTAGAAAGTGCTCCAGTTCCCGATAAAAACCGGTCTGCCCACGTCCGTTAGGAGCGTAGACAGCCACCAACCTGAAGGACTGCTTACTCACGTGCGTCACATCTAGGACAACCAGCCTACCGTCTGGGTCCAAAAAGACAGTACTTACCTGTAAGTCCAAGTTCTTCCTGAAAAGAACTGCCACGCCTGCACCTCCCCCTCGCTAGGAGAAATAAATTTCTCGTAACCATTGAGAAGTGGTGAGAACGCTTGGGGTCCCTTCATCTTGGACTCGGTAACAATAGCTACTTCGATTCTATGTGAAATGAGGTCGTCACGAAAACAAGCCTGTTTCCATTTCGATCCCATTCCACGCGCATTTATACAACCTAACTTAATCATCGAGAAAAAGAAAATTATTTACTCACGGTTGCGAGAGGGAGCCTGACAGATTCTTTCTGCCTGTCTCCCCCCCACTCGCCGTTGCTGTTGGGTGTTTCACACCGGCGTTGCCACCGGGCTCTGGGTTGGTGTGGCTGCCGGGCTAACGGGTAATTTCCCAGTTGTCACCTCCTGGGTGACATCCTTAATGAAGCCGGCTTTTACGTGGCTTTGTAAGGTTTTGTCTTTCCATCCTTCTTCGCCGACCCTTCCATATCGCCACTCCGCTTCCTTCTCGGTCGCTTTGTAGCACCTGATCACGTACTTGCTTTCACCCATGTTTCTACTCTCACGTTCTTTGTGGTGTATGCAATATTTTTTCGTTGGGTTTAAACCCTTTTACAGTTGGGGGGTGGGGTTTGTTAAAGTGCTGGCCTATAAGTGTAGTAACCGCGCGGGGTGGGATTGGAGAATATTTTTAATTTGTTCGTCTGCGTTGTTTTTTTTTTTTGATACGGGTGGGGAGTCAGGGGTGATGGATTTTTTCCTTTTGTTGGACACGTTCGTAAATTCCATGTCTTCTTGTTTATTTGTTTTTGTTGCATTATTTTCCTCATCCTTTCCTTTCTCATTTTGCATTTCGTTCTTGTCTTCCTCCTTTTTGGAGTTCGACCTGTTTTTTTTTTTCCTCCTTGTTTTCGCCAGCCGTTACTTTTTTCTCCACTTTGCTGCTTTCTTCTGCGTTCTTCACAGCGTTTTGTGGGGGGGCGTTGCCCGCATTATTTTTTTTTTGTGCAAACGGAGCGAACGTGGCCCTTTTGCCCGCACTTAAAACATCTGGGCCTGCGTCCTTCCACCGAAACTCGTATGGAGTGCCCCTCCCCCACGAAGACTCTGTCTGGTAGGCTTTCCAACGTCGCATTTTCCGCCTGGATTATCATCTCCAGCTGCTGGCCTCTCCAGTGTTTTGCAATTTTTCTCTTCATACTTAAAATTGTCAATTTTGATTCAACATCAAAAATGACCGCTGTTGCCGCCCACATCACGTCGTAGCCCGTTGGTATATCTTCTAGGGTCACTTTTGCGGTTCTGCATCCTAAATATAAGGGTAGCAGTATTATACTCTCGTTTTTCAACGTTTGTGTCGAAATTTGCCTTGCTACTTCCGCCGTTTCAAAATGCGCCTCCACTGTAGCGCTTCTTGCACCTCGGTTGACATGACTAACTTTACTCCATATTGGAGCCATACACTTTTCGACCATTTCGTTTTTCACACGTCGGTCATTCGTTTTTCCTTGATATTGTACACCCTGTAGGTGACCATTTTTTCCTTTATTGCTTGTATAGTTTCGGGGGGCGGTACCAATCGTGTTTCTTTCGCCACTTTTTTGCACCAGCGATCTAAACTTGAATAATCTTTCCATTGATACCTCCATTTCTTCGACTTCGCCACCTACGGCGTCTGAAAAACTGGGTTTTGTCTGTGTTTCCTTTTGTTTAACAGTTGTTATACTTTCTCCCATCTCGGGAAAGTCTTTTTTTGAACTTAAGTCTAATTCCATATTAGACAACACAAACTTGTCACACATGACAAGAGAATTTTTTTTTTTCCAAAAATAACCTATACAGGTTAAGAGTTCACACAAAACAGCACACAGAAATTTTCTACCCCGAAGGGCGAAAATTACTGGGTCAAAAACAGTTCAACAATGATATTACTTGTAACACGACAGAGTAGACAAAAGGAAACGAACTCACACAACGATTTGCAGCAACAGAAAAATATTGGTATACTCAGAGGAAAAATTAAAAAAACACCGGTCTTCGATGAAAGGAGTTCCCAATGTAAATATTAATATCCTTTTTCCAGTAACTATTCGTCACTGATCTTGAAAAAGTGTATTCAAGCAATAATAAATCTCTGAACGAGGTATAAACAGTGACTGCACGACAATGTGAGATATATTTGCCATCTCAATATGGCTAACCAGTAAGGCTGGCTTTAGGCACACTAAACTGCAGTCCGTGCGTATCACTTAGGTTGACGAGGGAAGGATGAACTCCCTTTGCAAATATCGAAAGGGCACAGAAAGTGTCCCCTCGTGCACAATTCTTCTCCACCTGCTACGATCAATAGCTATGCCTTCCCATGTGTCAGGGGAGATGCAAGCATCTCTTAAGGATGCCTTCAGCAAGTCCTTATACCTCTTTTTTGGTCTGTGTGGAGGTCGTTCTCCTTTAGCTAACTCTCCATAAAAGAGTTGTTTTGGCATCCTTGAATCCTTCATCCTGACCAGATGACCACTCCATCTGAGCCTTTGCTTTAACACAAGATCTTCTATACTTTCACACCGAGAGCCTTCCAATATTTCAAAATCACTGATGCGGTCCTTCCACTTAATACCATAGATCCGTCTGAGGCACATCTGATTGAAATGTTCCAGTTGTTTAAGGTGGTATCGATATGTGACCCACGTCTCGCAGGCATAGAGATGAGAAGGGAGCACACATGCCTTGTACACCTTTATCTTTGTCTTTCTGCATATGTCTCGCCGACTCCAGAGGCGCTTTTCTAGCCTTCCGAAAGCAACACTTGCTTTCCTAATTCTGTATGGAATTTCATAATCCAAATTGCTATATCTATATATCTATTAAAAGTGCTTCCCAGGTAGACAAACTGATCAACTACATCAAGTTGTTTACCATACACATAGATATTTGGTATACTATATTGCTTACCAGAGGCAGGTTGGTACATGACAACAGTTTTCTTGAGACTGACCGTCAATTCTAAGGCAGTGCAAGCACTAGAGAATGCATTCAAAATGTGTTGCATATCAATCTCTGTGTGCGCTACTAGTTCACAATCATCTGCCTATTTGATAGAGGTAAATACCTTTGTAAATACCTTTGTTTTTTCAGCAAGGCGCCTGATATTAAATATGCTGCCAGAGGTTCGATAATGGACGTAAACACCGTATCTGCAGTTTCTGAATGCAATACAGAACACCATCGCAAAATATATGGAAAATAGGGTCGGTGTCAGAATATCCCCCTGTTTCACTCCATTTTGTATTGAAATGGGCTCCGACATTTTCCCTCTCACATTCACCCTGCCATTCATGTCTTCATGAAAAGACCTAACCAAAGCAAGGAACTTTTCAGGACACCCAAGTTTATGGAGGACTTTCCACAATGCTTTTCTATTGACAGTATCAAAGGCTTTTGTCAGATCGACAAAAACCTGATACAAATCCAGACCCTGTTCCACACACTTCTCCTGAAGCTGTCTAGCTGAAAAGATCATATCAGCAGTGCCACGTCCCACACGAAAGCCAGATTGACTTTCTGGAAGAACACAATCTGCAATGATATAGGCAAGAAAGTTCTGGGATTGATACAAAGAAAACATCAAGATTGGTTTAAAGAAAATGATGAACATATAGATGATTTATTGGCTGATAAACGACGTACTTTGTCACGCTATTTGTCAGCAAAGCCACAGGAAAGGGAAGTGTTGCATAGGGAACTCAAGGACGTAAAATCACGTGTGAGGCAAAGGCTCTCTCAGATGAGGGATATGTGGTGGAGTAAGAAGGCTGATGAGATACAGGCAGCATCAGATTCCAATAACACAAAGCTGTTGTATGATCTCTTGCGAGAAGTTTATGGACCGACGTCTTCCCTGATGACACCACTTCGAAGCAGGGATGGTAAAGAACTTCTTCGTGATTCACAAGGAATTCTGCGAAGGTGACAAGAACACTTTGATGAACTTTTGAATCAGCAGTCTGTAGTTAGTGAGGATGTTCTCAATCTCATCCCTGGATCACCTGTGAAGGCAGCACTCGCAGAACCACCAAGGTTGGAAGAAGTTGTAATGGCTGTCTCAAGGTTGAATAATGGGAAGTCTCCTGGTATGGATGGCATACATGCGGAGTTGTTACAGCATGGTGGTGAGAAACTTCTGCAGAAACTTTACTCTTTGTTTGGTAAGATATGGACTAGTGAATCTGTACCTGAGGACTAGAGAGATACAGTAATGGTGGTCCTGTATAAGGGAAAGGGCAACAGGAATGATTGTGATAATTATAGGGGAGTATCATTGCTGCCTGCCGTAGGAAAGGTTTTATGCAGGATGCATAAATAGATACACATATACATACATACACACATATACTTGCTTACATACATTTATAGTAAAGATTATTTGCCAACATAACGTGGCAGTCGAATGTTACTGTCATTTAGCCCCAGGAAGCAGCGTCTCCAGTTGGCTATACGACACATTATCTGTGTCCTTATATTTTCAAACAAAAGAGTTTAGCATCCTTACTCAGCACAAAACAATATGTACTCCAGAGTACTGTTACTGAATATCTCTCGTTGAGAAATTTCAAACATACATATATACAATGGACCAAAAGGACTGGCAGTCCTTGAATCAAGTACAGTGTGTGATCTGGGGACTGATATGAACAACTCCTCTTTTTAAGTACATATCAAGATGGTGATTGATAATGTGCAGGTTAATGGCAGGATAAATTCAGAGAACTTTAAGAACAAGAGACCAGGAAACTATGCAGTTTCTATGGAGAGTATTTGCCTTCAAACGTCTGGACAACTGCTCTCAACTCTGGTCACTCCACAATGTGAAATTTATAGCAGAACTTGAGGCACTTCATCGGTGCTACAACCAGGAGATCGCCTCAAGAATATTACGACTCTACCCCCTGGTTTGCTGTAATTCCTGCTTCGGAGTACCTGGTTTTGCTGTTGCTACCAAGTTCCAGTTTGGGCCAGGAGTACCTGTGGCCAGAAGAGTGTGTTCGTCGTGTCTTTTTGCTTTTTTTTTTTTGAACTGTTTTCTCGTCTCCTGTTTACTTCAAACACTTTTTATGAACTATCTCAGTGAACTGTCTTTTTGATTTTTTTTCTCTAACATGACGGGCAACAAGAAAAGCACTGCTTTGGAGTGGGAGATTATCTCACTCAAAGAGTGGCTTAAACAGCAAGAGGAGAAGACGGTGGTGTTGAGAACGTACTCGAAAGTTCTCGATGCCATTGCCGTCTTCTCCAAGCAGGAAATTGAAAAGAAGTTAGCAGACTATCTGCCAACTGTGAAGTTTATTTCCGGGTTTTCGGATATGCAACGATTTGGTTGCTATTTGATACGCCGGAGGAGACTCGTATTTTTGCGAGCCAGCCCCTGGAGAGCAATAAAATTTTATTTCTTCCCACGTATTGTGGGAGGAAATTGACGAGGGCTTGGGTCTGCGGGCTGCCAACCAATATAGAACCAGGGTGGATAGAGGACACTATCCGCCGGGCTCTGGGTGACAGCAGCACCGAGCTTCCCAATATAAAGCTGTTACTGGTGGCTGATTGGGTCGGGTCAAAAGTGGCTTTGACCCCGTGGACCCAATCAGCAAATGATTTAGTCTTTCCGGACATTTTAACTATGGCTGGGTGCAGGTACCCGGTGGTTCTTGAGGGCCGCCCCGCTCAAGTGTCAACTGTGCCCTGAACCTGGTCATATAAAAAGGAACTGGCCCCAGAACCAAAGCAAGGTCCTGGAGCAATTGGTTGGTATCTCTCTAGAAGAGGGAATGGAGGCGGCCGAGGAGGAGGAGGAGGCATCCTCAAAGAAGGATCGCAAAAGAAGAAGGTGAGCAACAATGATTGCTCACCGAGGGACCCTAGGGCTGAGGGAGGGGAGGTGGATCTCTCGGTTACGGAGGAAACCCACCCTTCCTCAGTAAGAAAAAAGAGGAGGAAAAAGAAAAACGGGACATGTCCCGGAACTTCGTCGGTGGGAATTGTGCCACCGACGGTGGAAATGATTACCCCGCCACCTAAAGGAGAAGAATTACTTGTCTTCTTCTATAGGGCGGGGAGGTAGAGAAGGTGGTGGAACAAAAACCGCCACATACCGATAATCATTTACTTTGTTTACATCTTCGATTCGACTCTTTTCAGCTTTATTTTCCTTACAGACTTACACAGAGGAGTGTACATATATAAATATATAAATGAATAAATAAATCGGCTTAAAAAAAAGTTAATTAATACTGGATCATATAACGTAAATTTGCCCCACACCGTCGGGCATTGCTATAAACTTGTATCAGCTAAACTTTCATGAATCAATTCTCCGTGCGATTGTAGAATCCCCGCTCCCACCTCTCTTCGATCAATTTGCTCTCCTCGCTTTCCTCACCTAACCTCCCTCCCTCTCTCCCTCCCTCCCTCCCTCTCCTTGTGTACTCTCCTGCTCTCCTCTCCTCCCATTTTCTCTTCTCCCACCTCTCCCTCCTAGTGTACTCTTCTGTTCTACTCTCTTCTCATCTTCCTTTCCCTACCCCTCCCGCGATATCCCTATCCTCTCTCCCTCTCTCTGCACTCGCCAATCAAGAAGAGGATGTATTGTCCTCTATTGATGAGATAAACCCAAACTTTGCAACAGGCCCAGATGGATTCCCAGCAATTCTGTTAAAAACATGCAAGAAAGCTCTTGTAAAACCATAGCAAATGATTTTCCAGAGTTTCCTTGAATGCGGTACATTTACTCAAGCGTTAAAAGAAGGAACAATCTGCCCTGTCCTCAAAGGAGGAAGCAGAGAAGATGCTATAAACTACATGATTATCTCTCTGACCTCACATGTCAACAAGATCATGGAACACATTGTCAGAAAAAAAATGACCACGCTCCTAGAGGAAAGCGACTTGCTTACAGACACGCAACCTAACCTAACACAGCTATTACATCACTTCGACTAGGTACTGAAATAACAGCTCAACCATTCAAATGTAGATGTGATATATCTCGACTTTAACAAAGTCGATCATGGAATGATATGTCACAAATTGCGTGACCTCGGAATCGCTGGTAGACTGGGACAGTGGCTGGCATGGCTTTCCGAAGGTCAGAAGCCAAGCTGTCACAGCAAATAGTGCTCTCTATGAAGTGATGCCAATCCTCAGTGGAATCCCCGAGAGAATAGTACCGAGACACCACTTCTGCTTGTGGTTGCTCTCTCGGACATGCCCTCAGCCATAAGGTCATCCAGCTACTAAGACCGCAGAATGACCTGAACGCAGTATATAAATGGGCTGATGAGAATAATATGCAGTTCAGTGTCGCAAAATTTCAAGCACTCCGCTGTCAGTCCACAAACAATCTACAGCTGAAGTACACGAGATCAGCAGGCAATGTAATCTCATCAGAGTTAGAGTCGGTGTGTGACCTAGGAATCCACATGAGCAACGACGCAACTTTCCATGTGCACATTGCTCAGCTGACAACACTATGCAGACGGGTGATAGGTTGGATCCTTAGATCTTTCAGGACCAGGAACAGAGACACAATGCTTCTGCTTTGTAGATTTTTTGTCCTTAGTCGTCTGGACTACTGCCCCCAACTGTAGTCTCCACAGAGTGTAAAATCAGTTGCGGAACTAGAAGCTATCCAACGCCACTACACAAAGAAGATAGACTCAGTAAAACACATGGGCTACTGGGAGAGGTTGAAGGAACTGGGACTCTACTCCTTGGAGAAGAAGCGTGAGAGATATGCAGTACTATACATATGGAAAATAATGGAGGGTCTAGCTCCAAATTTCGGAATTGAAATCTACAATAATCCCCGAACTGGACGGCAAAGGGTAGACATGGAAGTTTTCAAAAAACGTCTAGATTTTTTATCTGAAATACCGGATGAAACCACATCGCAGCAGGAGGCACAAAGGAAAGGGAGTACGAGATAAATGTGGATACTGAAGAGGAATCCCACTCTTATCCTCTGCTGGCAAAGTACTCACTGGGGGTGGGGTCTCCTTCCACGATTAAACCATAATATTTCACCGAATTCTCTCTCTGAATCCCAATGTGGTTTCAAACAAATACAGGGAACCATAGATATGTTCTTTTCTGCACGGCAGTTGCAAGAAAAGTGTCGTGAACAAAATTTTGATTTAGTCCAAGTTTGTATTGATTTAACAAAGGCCTCTGGCACACTCAGTGAATACGCTTGCATTATAGGATGTTTCGCATAAGCTTGGATGGCCAATACATTCAGTGTGCATATGATAAGGTCTTTTCATGATGACATGGACGCATTCGCTAACGTTGAAGGAGTTATTTCAGAACTTTTTAAAGTGGAAAATTGAGTGGACCAACGATATTTTCTCTATACTTTTTGGCTTTACTCGTAAATGCATTCAAAGATTGCAAGGAAGGTGTATATATTCATTATAGAAGCACCAGTACAGTCTTTCACTGTCTATTTACCTCCCTTATACTCGCTCATTCTCTAACTTACACTCATTCACTCACCCATACACTCACTTTATTAGTCACTTTATCAGTCACTCACTCATTCGCAGGATAAAACCCTTAGCAACCAGCCATGAGACTCGAACTCACATACCCTTCATTACCGGTCAAGTGCTTTACCAGTTAAACTAAACTGCCCACAGACAAATTAAACCACAATTTTTGAATTTATAAAGTTCTCTTGAAACGCTAGGTTGTAATTCAAATTATATCATATATAGATAAAGATAAGTTTCTTTTTAAATACATTTCAACTCTTCTAAAAACAAGCTTATGTTTGTTTATATATGATATATGATATATATATATATATATATATATATATATATATATATATATATATATATATATATATATATATAATATATATATATATATATATATATATATATATATATATATATATGTACATACAATCTAAGTCATGATAATGAGATACACTTTAAATGCTAGTATCTTGGATTATAAAAATGATAGAGTACCAAATATATTTTTTATAAGATTGATATACAGGAGTTCAACATATCTAAGATTTTATTATTCTTTGCAGGTAGTTAGTGTTGCAACACCCTCATAATGTCGTGGTCGAAGCATATCTCACTAGCCAAAGATTCATCGTTGTAGCCTCCACCAAAAATTCCGACACCATTTTGGAAAGCGATGAGCATCATCCCGAAAAGTGATCCTGCTTGTTGTTACAATCTTCGGTGAGGCAGGAAATTGTAGCCATTCCAGTTGCTATGCTAAGCTGCAGTGTGCTTGATATGAGAAAACGGGCTCCGTAGTGGTGACCATCTCCAAGATGTAATGTTCAAATCTTAGATACGTTGAATTGGTGTATATCAGTTATATAATAAATATATTTGGTACTTTATGTCATTTTTATAATCCACGATACTAGCGTTTAAAATATGTGCCTCATCATTATGGCACACCCTTTATATATATATATATATGTGTATGTGTGTGTGTGTGTGTGTGTGTGTGTGTGTGTGTGAGTGCTTGTATGTGAGCTTGTATTAAATGTATTAACTCTCATTCGGGGTGTTTTGTTATCAGGTAGGGGGAAATTTGACGGAGAAGCTAGCTATAAATCTTTCACTGTGAAGTTGCCAACACAGGCATGCCTTCTTAGTTACGTTTATCCTTAAAATGAAATATATCTTAGGCGTTGGCAAATATACTTAACTCAATATATTACGTAAGAGAATGAATTATATTAAGGTTGTTTATAAATAGCATCTATCTTTTATCCTTTACTTGCTTCGGTCATTAAAGTGTGGACATGCTGGAGCACCATCGGGAAGGGTTTAGTCGAACAAATAAATCCAAGTACTTAATTTTATAAGTCTAGTATTTATTCTATCAGATCATTATTGTCGAAACGCTAAGTTACGAATACAGAAACAAACCAATACCAGTTGCCAAGCAATGATATAGGTGTATACATACACATATGGCAGACGTTACTGCAACACTTGAATTATGTGAAGGAGTTTAAAAACTACTCTGCAAATCACATAGCCTCCTTTAACATAAGAAGAAAAGCAAAGCTACTAAGTTGGCTGGTCACACATGGAGTTTGAAATCTAACGCAACACTACATGTGATTAAGAGGAAAATAATTGAAAAATCCACATCTTATGTTAATGGATCAAATAAATGTAAGCCATGTTTAGCTGAAAGAGGTCAGATCCTTTTCAGATGTAAAGTCCTTAACTCTAGGTCTGAAATTTTCAGTGATTGTGAACATACGCGGAAGTACATTTTGAAGAATTAAAAAATTCTGGCTATACCTAATTAACTTGTTTATACCTTTCCAACCATATAGTTTAAGATCTTTTATTTTTTACTTTTTACTAAGTTTACACACACACACACACACACACACACACACATATATATATATATATCTATATATATATATATATATATATATATATATATATATATATATATATATATATATATATATAAGTTCAGTAAAATTTAGCTTCAGTTGAATATGGTACTTACGTTAAAGGCACCAGAATTTAGTATGGTATTAGCAGAGCTACCCGGCGTTGCCAATGTTACATACAATTGAACAATCAGACTTTTCTGTTATATTTTCTCTAATGAACTGGAATATCTATGTTTCGAATTTCATCAAAATTGCAGATGAGGGTTATTTCCCTCTTTACACACTCCAAACAAATTGTAATCGTGCGACATATATCCCATACTACTGGTTTTTATGCGCATATTCCAAAATTCCAGTCATATTGAACGTGTTAAAAAGATTTTCCTCCTGAAAAATGAAGGTCATAGAGCTCTAAAATGTAAGAGTTAAGGCCCCTGTTGGGGGTGGGCATCTTAATGTCAATCAGAGAAGGTGAATTGTTGAAAATCTTTTTTACTTGGGTCTTATAACTATTGTTTGAATTTCTTTGAAATAAGAAATACATGTTCACTGGGTTTGTAAAAGAGAGCAAAGCTACAGGAAACCAAAATACGAATGATCACAATAAACAGTCAGTTGCCCTACCCTAGTCGTTACCACTCCTAATGTAGGATTCCTCATGATCCAGGTGACAAGCACAGCCGTAAGATGCATTACGAATCTATAGCAATTGGAAGGGATGACCCAACTGAAATAAACATTAACAACTGTGTGACGTGAGGGCTAAGGAGAAATGAAAGTTGGAGTTTGCAAAGGATATGTAACTGGACAGAATAAATTTACAGTCTATAAATGTCTTTGAATAACCAGTCACTCATCTGGGAAGGCCTTGAAATCAATGTTACCATCTGGGGACTATGTGTGACCGAGTGATAATAAAAAGACTGAAAGGAGGTCTGCGATCAAATAACTTTACTCAACACTTTGCAACTGAATCAGTGGAGGCAAAGATGCCTCTCATTTACTTGACAATTTATGCACCACATTGCAGAAATCACAATGTAAGTGTATGCCAAAGCAAACTCTTACACTGTTGTACCATTGAATTACAAATAATGCTCAACTTTTATGCTCGAGTAACCCCACAGCTTCCAAGAGCGCAACTCGATTCGTTTTCGCTTTGATAAAATGACAAAATTGTGGGTGTTAAGTCCCCATGGTGGGGTCTTTATAACTTGTAAGAAGATGAAATTTTATAAATATTACTTCATTTGTGACTAATATCTATGGTTAAAATTTCCTCAACAGCAAAAATATATGAATTGTCATGGAGGTTATGGCCCTTATGCATAGAATATAATTTCCAAATTTCATAAAGATCCATTCAGTACTTTTGACCTAGTTTTGGATAAAAAAAGAAATGACTAAAATTTGGGAGTTAAGGCTCCCATTAAGGTTATATATATATATATATATATATATATATATATTATATATATATATATATATATATATATATATATATATATATATATATTTATATATGTAGATAGATAGACAGAAAGATAAATAGATAGAGAGATAGATAGATAGATATAGATATATACACACAAACATACAAAGATAAATTGATAGATACAACTGATTGGGCAAACAAAAATATGAGACACAGCCCAGTGCTTTTTTATATGGATAAGCCTGGTACTTATTCTATTAGTTTCTTCTTGTGAAACCAGTAAGTTTAGTGGATGTAAATAAATGAACAGCAGTTGTGAAGCAGTGATGAGAGCGAAACACAGAGACAAAGACACATACATACACTTACATATATACATATATATACGATTGATTTGTTTCAGTTCCTGTCTACGAAATCAATATATATTGTTGGTGGCATCCTTTTTGTCTCGGGAGACAATGGAGTTGCGTATAAAATAATCTAGTCCGGCTTTTACATTTCATGTCCTAATACATCTCCTGCTGTGACTGTGTAGTCCTATCCTGGACAAACACTCCCTCTGGCAGGTGCCGCAAATGTAACGAAGACTGGCTGGTTGTAATGTCATACTTTCTTGTTGACATCTTTTCTTGTCTTTCCATTTCTCCCCTCTCTCTATGTCACTCTTTGTGTTCCCTCTTTTACGGTACATCGCCAATCTCCACGGTTGCTGGCAACTGCTTCCCAGTTGGTAATATTGATGTTGCAGGCATTCATGTCCCTTTTGCAAACATCCTTGTATCGTAAGAACGGTCTTCCCACAGACCTACTGCCCCTAGCAAGCTCTCCGTAGAATATGTCCTTGGGAATTCTGTCATCTTCCATACGGCTAACATGTCCAAGCCATCTCCTCTTTGTGTAAGGAGTGCAAATATGCTTGGTATTCCTGCTTGCTTGAAGATATCTTTGTTGCGGACATGATTCTGCCATTTGATGCGAAGGATTTTCCGGAGGCAGAGCAGGTGAAAGATATTTAGGCGACGTATGGCGTCGTACGACGTATGTATGGCGTCCAAGTCTTACTTCCATACAGTAGAGTGCTAAGTACACATGCCTGGTAAATCTTCATTTTTTGGTCTTGGTCAACTTATTTTTGTCCCATGCCCAATTGGATAGTTGGGCCATCACAGCAGCTGCCTTGCCAATGCGTATATTGAGCTCAGCATCAAAGGATAGGTTGTAGGTGACGGTAGAGCTAAGATAGGTAAACTTCTCCACCTCTTGTAGTCTGTGGTCTCCAATATGTATGTTTGGGATGTCCGATGTAGCCTGACCCATGATGTTGATCTTCTTGAGGCTGATAACTAAGCCAAAGTCGCTACATGCTTGTTCAAAACAGTTGATGAGCCTTTGTAGGGCTTCTTCTGTGTGTGATACCAGAGCGGCATCATTAGCAAATAGCACCTCCTTGATCAGGACGCTTCTGATTTTTGTCTTGACACGCAGACGCGAGAAATCGAACAGTTTCCCGTCACTTCTACTGTGCAGAACACTCCATCATCTGATGTCTGAAAGGCATGTGACAGTAGTAGCGAGAAGATGCCAAATAATGTAGGAGCAAAAGCACAACCTTGCTTTACCCCGTTTTTTATTTGGAAGGCGGCTGATATTGAACCATTGTGCTGTATGGTGCCTTGCATATCATCAGGGAAAGATTTGATGAACCTCAGCAGCTTTGGTGGACATTCGATTTTTGGAGCAGGATGAAGAGGCCTTTTCTACTTACCAAGTCAAAGGCCTTTGTCAGATCAATGAAGGCCATATATAATGGCATTTTCTGCTCTCTGGACTTCTCCTGAAGTTGGCGTATGGAGAATATCATGTCAATAGTTGATATGCTTCTTCTAAAGCCACACTGCGATTCTGGATAAATTCGAGAAGCAAGTAGTAGTAGCCTGGACAGGATAACGCGAGTAAAGGCCTTTCCAACAGTGTTTAGAAGAGATATTCCACGATAATTGTTACAATCACCACGTTCACCTTTGTTTTTGTAAAGCGTAATGATGTTAGCATCCCGCATATCCTGAGGGACTGTACCCTCTCCCCAGCACTGATACAGAAGCTCATGAAGGTCCCGAAGCAGGATAGTGTTTTTGCCGGTTTTGATGATCTCTAAGGGGATAACGTCTTTTCCCGGAGCCTTGTTACTTGCTAGGGAGTCAATAGCTTTGGTGAGCTCTGCTATAGATGGCAGACTGTCAAGTTCACACATGACTGGCAAGATCTTGAAACCCACGATTGCAGCCTCAGCTACCGTGGTCTCCCGTGAGTAGAGATCCTGGTAGTACTCCACTCATATATCCATTTGCTTGCTTTGGTCCTTGATCAGATCTCCAGTAGTTGATTTCAGAGGGGCTGACTTGGTTGCGGATGGACCGAGGATCTTCTTCAAACCGGCATACATCCCATGGGTGTCGCCACTGTTAGCAGCTGACTGGATACTCTGACAGATTTCCTGCCAATACCTATTTGCGTAGCGTCTGGCAGTCAGTTGGGTTTTATCTCTTGCCTTTCTGAGTTCTTCGAGTGACTTTGTAGAGGAAGCACTTTTTTATTGCATCAGAGCTCCAGCTCTGAGAGCCCAGCACTGAACCAATCTGGGTTTTGCCTTTCTCTCATGCCGAAAGTATCTATTGATGTGGTATACAAAGCTTCCCTGATATAATTCCACCTACTTTCAGCAGAGGAGATTGGGCAGCTACTGAGGGCAACCGTGATGGAAACAGCAAAACATTGTCGCAGTGTAGGGTCCGAGGTTCTGGCAGTGTTAATGCGAGGTCGGCCCATTTTCTTGGAGTGATGGATTTTGTTAGGCAGAATCCTCACCCTGCTTCTTATTAGTGAATGATGTATGTCATAATCCACACTGGGGTAACTACGGGTCAGTTGAACAGAATTCAGAAAGGATCTTCGTGTAATGATGAGATCCAGCTGATGCCAGTGGTGAGATATTGGATGTCTCCAAGATGCCTTGTGGGATGTCTTGTTGGCAAAGAATGTTTTGGTGATGGACGGGTTATGGTATGTGAAAAATTCAAGTAGTCTCTGACCATTGTCATTTATGTTGCCAATACCAATACACATACACTTACATATATACATACATATATATATGATTGATTTGTTTCAGTCCCTGTATACGAAATCCATATATATATATACATACATATATATATATATATTGCTCTCTATTGTATGTATATGGATGTATATATATACATGTATATATATATAGATGTATATGCATACATGTATATGTATACATGTATGTCTAGATGTATATATATATAGATGTACATGTAATATATACACATATATACACCCATACACACACCTCCACCCCACCCACCCACACACACACACATATACATAGGTGCAGGGTGGCTGTGTGGTAACAAACTTGGTTCCAAAACACATGGTCCTCAGTTCAGTCCCACTCTGTGGTAACTTGGCATGTGTCTTCTGCTAAAACCTGAGACCAACCAAAGCCTTGTCAGTGGATTTTGTAGACAGAAGCTGAAAGAAATCAATTGTATGTATATGTATGTATATATATGTAAGTCTATGTGTGTATCTTTGTGTTTATCCCTTATCACTGCTTCACAACTGGTGTTCGTTTATTTACATCCCCATAACTTACTGGTTTCACAAGAAGAAACTGATAGAATAAGTATCAGGCTTATCAAAATATAAAAAAGCACTACGCAGTGTCTCATATTTTTGTTTGCCAACTCAGTTGTATCTATCAATTTAGCTTTGTGTGTGTGTGTGTGTATACATATATATATATATATATATTATATATATATATATACACACACACACACACACAAAGCTAAATTGATAGATACAACTGAGTTGGCAAACAAAAATATGAGACACTGCGTAGTGCTTTTTTATATTTTGATAAGCCTGATACTTATTCTATCAGTTTCTTCTTGTGAAACCAGTAAGTTATGGGGATGTAAATAAACGAACACCAGTTGTGAAGCAGTGATAAGGGATAAACACAAAGATACACACATAGACTTACATATATATACATACATATACATACAATTGATTTCTTTCAGCTTCTGTCTACAAAATCCACTGACAAGGCTTTGGTTGGTCTCAGGTTTTAGCAGAAGACACATGCCAAGTTACCACAGAGTGGGACTGAACTGAGGACCATGTGTTTTGGAACCAAGTTTGTTACCACACAGCCACCCTGCACCTATGTATATGTGTGTGTGTGTGGGTGGGTGGGGTGGAGGTGTGTGTATGGGTGTATATATGTGTATATATTACATGTACATCTATATATATATGCATCTAGACATACATGTATACATATACATGTATGCATATATATCTATATATATATACATGTATATATATATATATATATATACATACATATATATATATATATATATATATATATATATAATATATATATATATATATATATATATATATACACATCCATATACATACAATAGAGAGCTGTTTTTATTTCACTTTTAACATGTAATACTGAAATAGTGGAGAAGATATGATATTGCTGTGGGCCCGCCCTAGGCAAGAAGTTAAACATTTCTTTTGCCCATGACACTTCATGGACCCTAAGTAAGGCATGTCTAAAATTCGAATGAAATTGGTTGTGTAGTTCTCAAGTTATAGGGATTCATAGTGGAGAAGATATGATATTGCTATGGGCTCGCCCTAGGCAAGAAGTTAAAATTGTTTTTGCAAATGACACTCCATGGACCCTAAGTAAGGCATGTGTAAAATTTGAATGAAATTGGTCGTGTAGTTCTCAAGTTTTAGGGATTGACACAGACAGACAGACAGACACACATTCTCAGTTTTATATATATAGATATACTAGGAAGGGATTAGCATTAGCTAAGGACTTGGAGGAAGCAATGGAATCTGTCTCTGCAGCTCAGGTGACGGCCAAGTGACTGGCGTTAAACCAGTATCTCGAAGCCCAACATGGGTTGCATTGTCGGAGCCAGGATTCGTACATTGGTTGTGAAGGAATCAAGGCAGCAGAATGGGCCCGGGTGGTGGAAGCCCAACGTGGAAAATGATGGCACAATTCGATCTTTGATGAACCAAAGAGGTAAGTTGATAAACGAGCTAGAGGAGATGCGTGAGGTCTTTCAGGAGCACTTCACCCAGCTTTTCGGGGTGGGGGAAGCGGACCGGACAGTAAGAGGGACCTAACGGATTTCCTCGCCGGACTACCGCGCCTCTCAGAGCTTGACGCAGAGTGTTGCGAAGGGCCGATCACGCCTGAGGAGGTAATTGAGGCTATGGCGCACCGCGACGCGGGTAAGTGACCGGGACTAAATGGTCTACCCTATGAACTGTATAAGAGTATGCCAGACTTGTTCGGGCCCCTGCTGGCGAATGTCTACGCGAACTGGCAGCAGAATGGGTTCATTCCCAAATCTGTGCGCCGGGGAATGGTGAGGCTTGTCAGAAGGGACCCGGACAAGGGGGGACTGCATTGATAATTTTCGGCCCATCACTCTGCTAAACACAGAGTTGAAGATTTTGATTAAAGTGTTCTCGAAAAGATTGGCGCGTGTCGCCAATCGGGAAGGCACAGGCATGTGCCGTTTCCCGGTAGAACCACTCCATCTTCTACAGTACACTGTAGAAGAGTTTCATTATGATTCTTGCAAGGGAGAGACAGTGGTCGATTTAGACCAATCAAAGGCTTTTGATAGGGTAGACCATCATTACCTGGTGTCCGTTCTGGCACAGTTCGGCCTGGGTATTAGCTTCTTCAAGTGGATCATTGAAATTTATAACAACATCGACTCGGTAGTTCGGGTGAACGGCTTTTTATCTAAGCCGCTCAGCTTCAAACGCTCGGTTCGTCAAGGGTGTCCTGTCTCTCCGCTTTTGTATGTAATGGCTCTTGAGCCATTGCTGCGAAAATTGAGCCAGGAAGGGCGGAGGTGGCCAATGTGTTCATCGCATCGGTCATCACCTACCGCCTAACCGTCGTTCCCTGCCCTGATTCGTGGTTGAGCAAGCTGGAAAGATAGCTCTTTCGCTTCTTGTGGAAGGGTTCGAATACGCTTGTGAGACGCTCTATTTACTGCCAACAACCGTTAAAGGGTGGGCTACGGATGCCTTGGCTGATGATGCGCAGGCATGCGCTGAGGTTGAGGCATCTGTGGCTCCATCTGGATGGTGATCAGTTGTGGTCTCCGCTGGCGAAACAGTTGTTTCCCAAGTTCACTTACTTCGCTGGACTGGAGATCTGGTTCTATCGTAGATCGAAGTTGGGTACATGGTGTACGGAGTGTCGTAAGGCTCTCCAGATATTCCATCTCTCAGGCAACACCTGCGGTAGTGGTTCTACCACATTCTTCTATAGAGGGTTGGTAGAGGCGAAATGTGACGATAGCTTGGGGAAGCCCTAGGTCTCGACAATCTGTTCCAACGTACATTCGGGCCGAAGACACTAGATAACTTCCAGACGTCTTTGGCATGGCAATGTTACCGAGGAGTCTTACCTGTCCGGGACAAACTCGCAATCATGGTGGCCCTAACCCACCGACCTGTCCAAGATGTGGGCGAGTCAGGGAAACCGTCCCGCATGCTATTGTTCAGTGTTCGGTGGTTTCAGATGTGTGGGTTTATGCCGAACAACTATTGTCTAGTACAGGAAGAGTACAGTTACCGACTGAGTCAATAGTAAAAATTGACCCACCGGATTTCCTATCGAAAGAAGGTAAGAATTGCTTTCTCATCGTAGTAGCAATAGCAAGAAAGGTGATTTGGAAGACGCGAATGAAAGGTTTAATAACAGGCATTTTTATCTCTGGCCCTGGGTTGGTGGATCTCTTCACCTTCCACCTAAGAAGGAAAATAGGGCTAGAAACGTAGCTTCAGTCCAGTCAAGAGAACAAAAATCGTGATATTCCAGCAGCAAAACGGTTCCTTTTCGAAAATCAGCAAACTACTAAAGTGCAGTAAAACAGCTTGTGTGCAAGTGTGTAAGTTATTTTTGGAGACGGGTCAATATAAAGATCGGTAAAGGACTGGCGCCCCAAGAAAAAGGATGGCGCAGTTGGACCGTCGAATCCACCGACTTTCGGAAGGCAACTGAATGCTGACAGACGTTGATATTTGTAAACAATTGTCCAACGAGAATGGTGATATTTTTACACCATAAACCGTCCGCAACCGTTTGAGAGAATTTGGACTACATGGAAAAAGCCTATAATATCCGAAAAAGTCGACTCAAACGTCTTAATTTCGAAAAAAGCCATGCTCAATGGACAGCCGAAGATTGGTGCAGGGTCCTTTGGAGTGACGATTCACGCTTCTGACTATTTGGATCAGATGGTAAAACATATGTCAGACATCGCCCAACCGAGGAATTCCATCCGAAATGCGTGAAAAAGATGGTGCAAGCGGGGGGTGGGAATGATGGTGTGGGCGGCATTTAGTAGCTTAGGTGTTAGCCCTCTAGTTAAAGTTGATGGAAAGCTAAATAGTGTAGGTTATATGAATCTACTAAAGGATAATGTGCCATATTTGACTCACCAAATGCCTCCGGGGGCTATTTATCAGCAGGACAATAGTCCTGTGCACAAATCCAAAAATGTTATGGAATTATTTGATCACCATAATATTGACGTAATCGAATGGCCTCCCCAGAGCTCGAACCTAAATCCGATCGAGAACTTGTGGAATTATGCTAAAAAAACCATCTAATCTAAAACAATTATTCGATTATATCAATGAAATATGGCAAAACATTCCCATAGAATTTTGTAATCACTAGTTATTAAGAATGATACGGTCTGAAACTAATTTTGCCGGTAAATTTGAAACGTTTATATTTAGCATTATCATTTTATAAGAAATCGAACTTTTATCATCTGTCTTCAATTTATTTTCGCAAGTGTATATAAATATTCCTTGGTTATAGTAGTATAATAATGGAATATTCCTATAAGCTATTATTTGCATGATTAAATAAACTTTCTCCAGTCAATCGTTTTAATTTCTTATTTAAGCCTCGTAATCCTTACTAAAATTGTTGAAAACCGAAGGCCACCCGCTCCCTTCCAACAAGAAAACAGAAAAGAAAAGACACACAAGCAAGATACAAAAATGAACCCAGGCCAAACATTGTATGTATGACGGGAAAAGAAAAGATTAAAAAGAAAATGGAAGAGTATCAATGGTGTGACAGAGGAACGATCAGGTATGCAGTAATTGGAAAAGAACGAATGGACGAGTTTATGGTAATGTGTGAAGGGGAGGATTGGGAAGTAAGTGAAGTGAGAATGGTCGAAAAAAATCATGAGGGATTTGGAAGAGACGTTTGAAACAAGGATGGAGATGGAAGGATTTTGCATAGGAACTGAACAAGGAGCATTTGTGTGGGATTAACAACTAAAGGACAGCTAAGTGATGCTAGCGGATGGGGCCGTTAGCATCACTTTCATAATATCATTTTCAAAATTCATCTTTCATTCTTTGTAATCGTGATGTTCTATGTCC
>NC_043002.1:32838084-32858084 GCF_006345805.1 Octopus sinensis | reverse complement strand
GTATCTTTTGATGGTGTGAATGAGTTTTCAGTTTTGTTTCCTACTGTTAGTGTTTAGTTGTGTTGAGATTTAACATATCATAGAAGAAGTTGATTGTCCCATTATTAGTTACTGTGATAATAAGCGCTCTTTCTTTAAAGATACTAAATAAGTTTTTTCGCTATATTTATGCCCGTTTATTTTGCTAGAAATAACTAAAACGTTATCGCTATGCATGCTTAAATCTCCTAAGATCCACTTGTAGAAATAATCTAAGGGCGTAGTGAGGAGGATATTGTAATTTGCATCTAGTGTTATAATTAATTTTATTAAACCTGCTTGTCTATTTGATGTCGTTCAACAAAAAAATGTGTATAGGCAATATAGACGCAAGAATAATAAAAGAAACATCGAAAGTATTAGGAATAAAATTTGCCTAGAAGAAGTTTTCGTTGTAAGTAGGAAACAAGAGGAACTGAACTCCACATATTTGTTGTGCACAGTGCAATGCTGTCTTAGCAGTTTGACTGAAATAATGTCATTCGCAATTGCCGTATTTAATGTGAGGTTACAAATTAAATGGGTAACAAAAATACATCGAACGTTGATATCTTTTAGCTGTTTCAATCTTCTGACTGCGGTCATGCTGGGGTTTAAAATTTTTCATGGATACATAGAGCTAAAACCTATTGTGAACTGGCAGGTAATATGATAAAATATTATGAAAGAAAACGATGGTGGATGTTCCCTAAATTTTATTTTTTATATTCTTCACTTCTTCCTTACCAAACTTAGGGCTATAATTGAAGAGCATGGTACAAATTTCCACTAGCAGATCTCTGTTGTGGAAAGCAGATATGGGAACTTCAATCGAAATATAATGCTTGATTCAAACAGAACGAGAGCTCTTTCAATGATTAGGTGTCCAGAATGCCAGTTCGCTGGCGAAATATTACTGTGTGTCTGAAGAGCAACCCTCTTAATATTATTTAAGTCAAACCAACATAAAGCATGGCACAGGCAAGTAACTTAGTCTGTTGATGCAATAAATCCGAGAAACGAAGAAAAAAGCGTGATACTTGGTTACACAAAATCTGGACACGATAAGGAAATCTAATTCACAGATCTGAATTCAACATCACGGATTTAGTAGGGAATGGTAATTCTTATGTCTGTAACAGAGAAAAGTTGAGATTTTCTTACAAATGTAATCAATAGCATTAAGTTAATTTAACATAGACGTCTTTTATCCATATGTTACTTTGAATAAATGGACATTCCCTTAATTGAACGATTGCAGGGAAGAGTGTCGAAGTGAAAAGATTTCAAATGGAGGAGGGTAAACAAAAAAGAAGTTTTGCGTCTGCAGCTAGAGGCAGAACTTGCCAACTGTCGACGAAGAAAAGTGACATTTTAACGTACAAGGACATGATAAAAATTCAAGACAGCGTTGTCAAGGTTCAACCCGCAGAAGAACTTTTATTGACAGAGAAGAAAAAAACAATTATGTTTAAAACATACTGCCGAAAAGAAAGAAAAATCGAACTAGTAAGCGAGGAGAAGGCATAAAAATGTCTAAAGCCCATCTGGCAGAATATAACATATCTAGAGGGAAAATAGGGTTGACCATCGATACCTAGCGACTGTGCTTGTGCGGTTCGGCCTGGGCCTTGGCTTCCTCGAGTGGTTTATCGCTTTGTACCACAACATTGACACGATAATTCGGGTGAACGGTTTTCTTTCGAAACCGTTCTGCACCAGACGGTCGGTTCGTCAAGGATGTCCGCTCTCTCCACTTTTGTATGTGGTGGAAAGGCAGGTCGCCACTTATGAAACGCTCTGTTTGCTGTCAAAAGCCTCTAAAGGGAGGTTTAGGGATGCCTTGGTTAACGATGCGCAGGCATGCGTTGAGGTTGAGGCACTTTTGGATTTTCCTGGATAGTGAACAGATGCGGTCTCCACTGGCCAGACAAATGTTCCTCGAGTTCAAAAGCTTTTGCGAACAGGAAGCCTGGTGTTCTCGTAAACCGAGGTCGAGTGAATGGCATCAAGAGTGCCGTAAGGCCCTCCTGCTATTTCGACGCTCGGGCAACGCCAGCGGTGGGGGTTCCACACGGATTATATATAGTGGGTTGGTAGAGTCTGAATGCGATGATAGCCTGGGGGCGATTCTAGGTCTCAGATTTATTCAACTAGACAGCTTGTTTCACCGTACATTCGGGCTGAGAACGTTGGACAACTTCCAAAAATCCTTAACCTGGCAATGCTACAGAGGTGCCTTGCCCGTTTGGGATAAGCTTGCAAGACACGGTAAACGTCAGTCGCCGACCTGTCTAAGATGCGGGGGGAGACAGAGAAACTGTCCCTCACGCTATTGTTAAGTGTCCGGAGATATCTGAAATGTGGGCTTATGCTGAACACCTGTTGTCCGGTGAAGGAAGAGTACAGCTGTCGACTGAGTCAATTATAAAAATTGACCCGCCGAGAGTTTTAACAAACGAAGGGAAGAATCGTTTTCTCATGGTTGTAGCAATAGCGAAAGAGGCAGTATAGAAGACAAGGATGAAAGGGATTAAAGACAGGCAACTTTATCTCTGGCCAAAATTTACGATCATTTTTTTACTTTTCATTTGAAAAGGAAGGTGTGGCTGGAGAAGAGATGTCTGTCGGAGTGTACGTTCCAAAAGAAATGGAAACATGTTGCACGAGTATTGTGCGTGCAAGGAGCCGTGTGAATAGACGGAAAGAAAGAACAAAAAAAAAAAAAGTTACCAGCGATAGATCTTGGCTTGTGTGGTCGGAGCCTGGCCTTATTATTGCTTCATTTGTATTGTCTTTGTATTGTTAATTTCATTCGATTTTTTAAATATTTTATTTAATTTTTAGAGTCACATTATATGTAAAATCATATCGCATTACTGATCCCATCAGTTGTTTTGTCCATTTTTGTGTTTAGCCCCCGGTGAGCAATAAAGAAATTGGTATTTCGTTTATATTTACGTTCTCAGTGAAAATTCCCCGAGGTCGACTTTGCCTTTCATCCTTTCGGGGTCGATAAAGTAAGTCCCGGTTACGTACTGGGGTAGATCTAATAGACCGGCCCCCTACCCAGAAATTTCGGGTTTTGTGCCTAGAGTAGAAAAGAATATTGTTTGGCCCCTCTGTGTTTAGTTCCTTGTGGGTAGTAAAGAAATAGGTAGTAAAGAAATAGCTATTTCATCTGCCGCTACGTTCTGAGTTCAAATTCCACCGAGGTCGACTTTGCCTTTCATCCTTTCGGGGTCGATAAATTAAGTACCAGTTCCGCACTGGGGTCGATGTAATCGACTTAATCTGTTTGTCTGTCCTTGTTTGGCCCCTCTGTGTTTAGCCCCTTGTGGGTAGTAAAGAAATAGGTATTTCATCAGCCGCTACGTTCTGAGTTCAAATTCCACCGAGGTCGACTTTGCCTTTCATCCTTTCGGGGTCGATTAAATAAGTATCAGTTACGTACTAGGGTCGGTATAATGGACTTAATCCGTTTGTCTGTTCTTGTTTGTTCCTTCTGTGTTTGGCCCCTTGTGGGTAGTAAAGAAATAGGTATTTCGTCTGCCGCTACGTTCTGAGTTCAAATTCCGCCGAGGTCGACTTTGCCTTTCATCCTTTCGGAGTCGATTAAGTAAGTACCAGTTACACACTGGGGTTGATATAATCGACTCAATCCGTTTGTCTGTCCTTGTTTGTCCCCTCTGTGTAAGGCCCCTTGTGGGTAGCAAAGAAATAAGAATCGTAAGCACGTCAGGAGAAATGCTTAGTGGAAGTTCGTCTGTGTTTACGCTCTTTGTTCAAATTCCACCGAGGTCAACTTTGTCTTTAACCTTTCGGTGTCGATAAACTAAATACCAGTTGAGAACTGTGATCGATGCAATTGACTTACCCACCCTTGAAATTGATGGTCTTGTGCCAAAATTTGAAATCAATTTTGAGGAGACTTCGAAATTGAGAAACGTTAGTAACATACAATTTTAGGATACCCATATTATCGGGGTTGATAAAATAAGTACCATTTGAATGCTGGAGTCCATCTAATGAACTTAACCCATCCCCCAAAATTTGCTGGCCTTGTGCCAAAATTTGAAACTAATATTGATTGTTACCTAATTTATTCTAGTTATATTTTAAGCTCTTCCCACCCTAAAATGTTATACCTTTGACGTCTCTAACCTAGCTACCTCAACACATGATATATACGAAATTTATATATCACGTCTGACATAAACTATGGGCGTGACGTATACAAATACGAAGATGAGCATGTAAAATTAATAACGAGGCTGTAACTGTAGGAGAACAAAAATACTGACATTTTTATTTTGATAAAATGCACGAATACTGATTTATTACATGTATAATTGTCACTTTCTCGACACACACGTATACACCCATCAACATATATACACAGGCATATACCAAATCAATAACAAAAAAAAATAATAAATTCAACAAAGAACAATGGATTTTCACAGCAATTATTATCAGGTTATTACAAAAAAAAAGTTATAAAGTGAAAATTATATATAGGCACTTTTAGTCTTTTGTGTTTTTTACTGGACTGCATCACTGGGTTGCGGCCGCACTAGGCATTGGTGTCCAGGATTTTACACGAGTATATCGACTCAGTACTAATTTTATTCATCTTGTAAGGGGGAAACGTAAAGTCGATTTGCGTGTAACAAGGAGGTGCTGAGAAGGATTCAATGTTTACAAAGCACTATTTTGATGCTGATATATATGTATGTATGTATGTATGTATGTATGTATGTATGTATGTATGTATGTATGTATGTATGTATGTATGTGTGTGCGTGCAAGTACATCAGGCTGGCACAGACGTTTTTCAAGCAAATTTCTCTTATAAACGTTGGTTTGTCCTGAGTGATATAGTAGCACTGTGGACTAAACCCAGATGACAGATTATGTTAAATACTTTAATAGAACACACAACACAAAAATTAATATAATCGAGACACCAAAACTTCTGCAGACTCTTCTGATAAGCGTAAGCCCTATTAACAAGTCATTCAGCTCATTTTCATTAAATTACTGTGGGTCTGATTAGCTAGTACCAAAGTTATCCGGATCATCTGTTGCTTCTTCTGGTTCGGTAGATACTTCCTGGTCATCAAACTTGAAATCGAAACGCAGTGGTAAAAGAATGGATCCCACTTTGGATTCCGCATATCAAAAAGTATCTTCGATTCGAAGATACTTTTTGATATGCGGAATCCAAATTGATTCAATTTAAAATGTCTTAATAACAAAACACAAGATGGGCTGTGTATTGCAGAAAAATGCCTTTTGGAAGTTCTGTAGAATAATAGCGTTCATAATATAGAAGTTCTGTTACACATTAATATATGACGGAAGACATTTTGTGAAATCCACTTTTTAAAAACGAAGACGGATATAACATAACGGCTATTCCACAAATACAAAGCAACAGATTATTATAATATCTGACTTGATGCATGCTTTAAATAGCTCCTGAAGCATAAAAATACCCCTCATATTTGCAACATTCAAAAGATTTTTGGTTGTTAACTTTTGGCAAATAACTCTGATATCATCAACACCATCTAATAGAATCTAAACCAGATGCGGCAATGGCTTGTTCAGTAGTAAATTAATGATCCATTAACTGTTCTCTAAAATACTACCCAATATGGTAACTAAACATATAGAAATGAATGAATCTTATTCCTGTAAAGCAGAAAGGATGTATGTTCAAGTTCTGTGGGACAATTAACTCGTTCCATATCAGAATGCTTGTACTGTATGATGGCACGATAAAAAAAATGTCATGTACGCAGACCGACAACAGAAAGGATTTTGTTCCGATCCTATGTGAGTGGCTTATCAAAATGAACATCAGTTTGACACTAGAGTGTACTTCATTAAATCAACTGTAAAATGTCAAATAGTTCTAATCGTCATCAGCAACTCTACGACCGCGAGCTTTAATTTCTATCGCATATCTACTCTGATCTTCATTCATCCAATACTTGATACATTCCAGTTGATTAATAAAATTGCTAATTCTAGAAACTCTTTGGACACAATAGAAAGACTAGACTGATTAATTATCTCTGCTTCATGGATACCCTAACAGTGTATGTTACAAACGTTTCTCGACTTGGAAGTATCGATATTAGTTTCAAATTTCCGGGCGGTGGGTAAGTCAGTTGCATCGACTTCAGTGCTTAACTGGTACTTAATTTATAGACCCTGGAAGGATGAAAGGCAAAGTCGAACGTAAAAACAGACGAAATGGCGCTCATCATTTTGCCCGACGTGCTAACGATTCTGCCAGCTCTCCGCTTTAGAAATCTCTTCAATATTGTCAAGTAGTTTAGTAAGGACTTTAAAATGTCTTATGGATTGGAGAAACAATACAAGAAACTGACGATGCAATGAGGCAGTGTGTGAGCAAACAATTTGGAACTCCTTAGGGAGAAGATAATACAGGAACTGGACGGTTTTGCATTCCTGAAATATTTGGGCTTAGCGGAGAATGAAATTTTGTGAATGCGTACGTATGTGCAAAATCTTTCGAAAAGTAATGAAAACTGAATGCTCTGGGAGAGACAAATAATATTATAGACTTATCTCATTAACAAAGGCACTTCCGAAGCCATTAATAAATTCTCAGTGCCAGTTGTAGCATACAGCTCTCTAGGTATTGAACAAGAAAGTTACTGAGGTTAAGTTCGTAGACTTGAAACGAAAAAACTATAAAACACTAATGTGACACACAATACAATAATGTTGGTGCTCTTCGGAAAAAGCCTGCTACAGTCTTGTATTCTGTGTTTTAAATTGTTTCTCTTTCAGACTCTTTTACTCTTTTACTTGTTTCAGTCATTTGACTGCAGCCATGCTGGAGCACCGCCTTTAGTCGAATCAAATCGACCCCCAGGACTTATTCTTTGTAAGCCTGGTACTTATTCTATCGGTCTCTTTTGCCGAACCGCTAAGTTACGGGGACGTAAACACACCAGCATCTGTTGTCAAGCGATGCTGGGGGGACAAACACAGATACACACACACACACACACACACACACATACACATACACATACATACATACACACACACACTTACATATATATATATATATATATATATATATATATATATATATATATATATATATATATATATATATACAAGATAAGAAAATGGAGATATGTTATTGAAATAGCATTTACAACCCCTATCTCAATTTGTATATATATATATATAGCAATAATAATTCTCTAAACGAGATATAGACAGTAACTGCTCCATAACATAAGGGACGTTAGCCATCTGAATGTGGCTAGGGACAGGGCAGGGCGGTGGGGGTGTTACTGATGCATTTAGCCCCAGGCGATCATCAACGTCACCAGGAGGGCTGACGCCATCACGGCGTCCTCTAGCCTGCAAAGGGAGATCATTCCCCGAAGAAGCGGATGCCAAATACGGACCTAGGTTTCAAGGTGTTCGCCTATTATCAACGTATGGCAGGCACCGCTACTCGACGAACGACGATCGCCTGGGGCTAAATGCATCAGTAACACCCCCACCGCCCTGCCCTGTCCCTAGCCACATTCAGATGGCTAACGTCCCTTATGCTATGGAGCAGTTACTGTCTATATCTCGTTTAGAGAATTATTATTGCTGTCGAACAGATTTTCTACATCAGTAAATGTATTTACTGTGAAAATCTTTATATATAGCCTGCACAGAGAGTCGTTCGTCGAGTAGCGGTGCCTGCCATACGTTGATAATAGGCAAACACCTTGAAACCTAGGTCCGTATGTGGCATCCGCTTCTTCGGGGAATGATCTCCCTTTGCAGGCTAGAGGACGCCGTGATGGCGTCAGCCCTCCTGGTGACGTTGATGATCGCCTGGGGCTAAATGCATCAGTAACACCCCGACCGCCCTGCCCTGTCCCTAGCCACATTCAGATGGCTAACGTCCCTTATGTTATATATATATATATATATATATATATATATATATATACATACACATATATCCGACGGGTTTCTTTCAGTTTCCGTCTACCAAATCCACTTACAAGGCTTTGGTTGGCTCGAGGCTATAGTTGAAGACACTTGCCCAAGGTGCCACGCAGTGGGACTGAACCCGGAACCATGTGGTTCGTAAGGAAGCTAATTACCACACAGCCACTGTGAAGCATATTTGTTGAAAGCTATCACTATGCCACATTGACTTACTAATAAACAAAGCAGCATGGATGTTTGCTCAAATACAGGTACATCACAAAATACCTCAAGGTGAACGGTGTCTTTTTACGGTTTATCTGGGGTAAAGGTGCGAAAATTTCAATATTTCGAATGTCTTAAAAAGTACTGACATCTCTATATAACTGAGCATCGCTAATTCCCTTCCAATTCCACTATCCTCTTATTTACCGTTTAACGCTCCATTTCCCATCTCCCTCTCCCATTCACCTCCACATCTTCCCTCCCCATCTCCTCTCCCCATTTCACCTCGCCATCTCCCCTCTCCACTCCTCCCTTCCATCTCTCCTTCCACCCCTCTCACCTCTCTTATCTCTCACTCCCCCTCTCCGCTCTCCTCGCCTCCCCTCTCCAGTCTCTTCCCTCCGCTTCTTCCCTCTCCTCGCCCCCATCTCCCCTCTCCTCACCCCCTCACCCCCTCTCCCTCGCTTTCTCCTCTTTCTTTTCTTTCCTCCCTCTTTCTCCTCTGTCCTTCCCCTCTTGTCCACCACCTCCTCTCCCCACATATCCCTCTCCCCCATCTGAACTCTTCCCGTCTGAACCATGTCAATACCCCCCTTAATATTTTCTCCCGCTTAACCGCGCTAGTAATAGCCTATTTCTTCCCCATAAGCTTCCCTTTCCTCCATTCTAACCTGACTGTACTTCAAATATCCTTACACACTCATTAGTTTTTTCTTCCCCTCTCCCCTCACTTTTCTTATTTCCAGTGATTCTTATTTAGCTTATTCTTCCCAACATCATTTATCACTTACTCGTACTTTCCTTCTACTGACACCAATATAAATTGGTTCAATTAACAGTTCAAAAGTATAACTTCCTTGGTGATGTTCAGATAACATTTGCTTAACTGAAACGTGTGTGTGTGTCTGTATGTATGTGTGTGTGTGTGTGAGTACGCGCGTGCTGTAACTCTTTTATTTGTTTCAGTCATTTGACTGTGGCCATGCTGGAGAACCGCCTTTAGTCGAGCAATTCGACCCCAGGACTTATTCTTTGTAAGCCTAGTACTTATTCTATTGGTCGCTTTTGCCGAACCGCTAAGTTACGGGGACGTAAACACACCAGCATCGGTTGTCAAACGATGTTGGGGGACAAACACAGACACACAAACATACACACACACACACACACACACACATATATATATATATATATATATATATATATATATATATATATATACATATATACGACGGGCTTCTTTCAGTTTCCGTCTACCAAATCCATTCACAAGGCTTTGGTCGGCCCGAGGCTATAGTAGAAGACACTTGCCCAAGGTGCCACGCAATGGAACTGAACCCGGAACCATGTAGTTCGTAAGCAAGCTACTTACTACACAGCCACTTCTACGCCTATCCATGTAAGAGTAGTTATATAATAGACTTGGTTTAGTTTTGAGTTCTTTCATAATTGTTTACTAACACAGTTACCAAATAGAAATGCCACAGAAAGATGCGCACACCCACTCACACGAACGCGAGCGCATACGCATACGCACACATACTAGAATATGAGTGTGTGTGTGTGTGTGTATGCGTTACAACTTGACGGACAAATTTGACGATAACCTCACACCTATCAATAAGTGAATAAGAAATAAATAAATATTACGCATTAAAAGATTAAGAAATAGAGGAGAAAGTCGTCGCACTGTTCGTTCAGGAGTGGTGATCAATGGAGGCAATATCTTCGCCCACGCACCTCAACAGAAGACGCACCTATACTGACGACTTACCAGCTCATGGGAGTATGATTAAAATACATGGAAATAATGGATTACTGAAAATGGCAAAGTATGAGTGTCATTTTATCTAACTGAAAACAAAATGATGTAAGAAGCATCTGCAAGTATGTCCTTACGCCTATACGCGCAGTTTACCCACGAACTAGCAAAACACAGAGTATGATATTATTGAATTTTACCCCTTCTATTTCAAGACCTGTTTTCATCATCACCCTTGAATTCGAAGCGAAGCATTTGGAGGTGCATGAATTATATTTAACAAACATTTCAAAGGTGAAGAAAATAGCAATTGGTTACATTAAATACATCTTGGTTTGTTCTGTTCACATCAGATCAGAAAGATAAGCGCGCAATTCCAATGCATCTTCTGTTAATAACAAAACACAAGATGGGCTGTGTATTCTACGTAGGAAGGCATTTAAAGTATCACGGAAAAATGTAGGTATTTAGAAAAAAAGATAGTATCGTATAATAATTAAATTCAACATAAACGATGAACAAACTGTTCGTATTGCCTGAAACAATAAATAAATACATAAAAATTCAAATGCCCTTTGGATAGTTCTGTAGAATAATAGCGTTTATAATATAGAAGTTCTGTTACACATTAATAAATACATGAAATAAATACTGAAATTTTGACGGGTATCATTTTGCCCTTCCTTACTACGATATATGTTTGAAAAGTAACGGAACTGGGTGCGCTGTGTGAGCCATGGACATCGTCCACTGTGAGCTCTTGCCACAGGACCAGATGATCAATCAACAAGTCTATAAAGTGGTCCTGCGGCGTTTGCTTCGCTCAGTGGGTGAGAAGAGACGAGAATTGTGGCAGGGCAAATCGTGGCTGCTTCACCACGATACGGCATCTGCTCACAATGCCCTAAGTATCCGGTATTTCCTAGCCGAGAACATCGTCGCACTGGAACAACCTCCCTATTCACCTGATCTTGGTTCGTGTGACTTTTTTTGCCTTTTCTTCTTTTCTCCAAGCTCAAGGGGCTCATCAAAGAGACTCGTTTTGAATGCGTGTAATCCATCAACAGGGTCGTAACGGCGAAGCTGAGGGACTTGCCAAATGAATCATTTCAGAAGTGCATAGAAACGTTGCAGAGAAGGATGGAAAAGTGCATTAGACTCGAGGGGGATTACTTTGAAAGGGAAACTATGTAGTTTGCTGTTTGAAATTGAAATAAATTGTTTGACACAAGTGCCGTTACTTTTCAGACTGACCTCGTATTCTCTGCGTAGGTGTGGGGCAAAATTGGTAACTGGGACAAAATTAGTAATTTCTGATTTCTGTTAGTTTCTACCCACCTGTTTGAAGCTATTACATTACAAGTATTGCATCATCATTTTGTACTGCTACGTCATCCTTGGGAGTAAAAATTTGTTAACATAGTTGTTGTGAAGATGAGAGAGTTAGAAACATACTTAGGTGACGTACTTTTTTTGGAGAACATTTTTCCTCAACTTTGGTCCAATTGTAATTGTAATAAAATATCTTGATAATTTTTTTATTTTTAACAATATTCTTTTCTCTGTTGGATTCCAAGTCAATTTTTCCTACACTAATGGCTAATTCGTAAATCTTCAATTTTGAAAAAAGATGATGCCTAAAATTGGGTAAAACAGTAATTATTAATTTCTTCTGTTTAATTGCATAGTGCGTAAATATATCTAGAAAAGAGCCATTTTTTGTTTGCGGTTTCTTATGGAGGGTCTATCTATTTATGAAGTGATAATTCCTACAAAGTTACCATTCCGACAAGGCTATGATATATAAATAGAAACTAGAGACATATAGCAAGTCAAAAATTACTATAAGAATTATTCATCCCATGTGGTACCGATACAGAAATTTTGGGAGTTTGGGCTCAAGGGCTATCTGACTTTTATAAATAATACATTCATTCCCATACACACTAACCACAGGCATAATACACACACATATAGGTTTACATCATGAGGATTTAGAAATTCTAGAGCCATGAAATAAATCTAAATGGTTGTCGAAGAAGATAAAGCTATAGTTAGTAGAGTATAGAATACTGAGTTAAAAATACCCACTTGGAAGGAACAAAAAAACTTTATACATACATCCAAGCAGCTTTTTAACCCGATAATCCATATTGTTATTTATAGTTTTATCTGCTTGGAGTTCCACCTTTAAAAGTCACGCGCGCACACACACACATTTTATCGACTTCGAAAGAAAAAGAAGCCAAGAATTTGAACTCAACGTAAAGACGGACGAAATACCGCCAACGATTTAGTCTGGTCTGGCAACATAAATAACAATTAAAATTGAACAAATTAAAACTCCCAAAAGGGGAAGCGCTTTAAGGTTCACGTGGAAGGCCCAGAAAAGCCACGGGTGCCTGATCAAGAAGGTAAAAGCCCTTCTCCATTAATTCCTTTTTTTTTACAGGTGCACGCCCAGAATTGGTCCTTTCACACTGGCCTTTCTTTCAACATTCATCCACATTTCAATAACTTGCTACAAGGAAACTCTTCTCTCTCTACCCACAACTTTCTTTTCAAGTGAAACTTGAAAATGTTGATGAGGTCTTGACGAAAGAGGAAATTGTCTTTATCCCTTTCAAACGGGTCCACTTTATTAACTTTTTAGCTGCAGCCACTAGACAAATAAATATTGCCTGTCCCTCCCGGCCAAAAGAGGGCGGCGGGGCAATCTTCTCAATGGATTCAGCTAATAGCCGGATCCGTCCTGCACGTGACAGCAGGTGTTTGACATAAATCCACTGGTGAGGAATACTCGGGCACTGGACTATGGCGTGCAGAAGGGTTTCATTGCTCCGGGCGCACTTCGGGCAGGCCTGGTTGACGGCACTTGGTAGGATTTTAACTTAGGACGTATTCATTGCTACACATCTCAAGTCAATTTGTTCGACCTGCTAACGATTGTGACATTCTGCTGTTCTTGTTCAGTCACACATCAGACTACCTTGATGAAGTGTTTTCTATTGTAACCACAGATTGACCCAAGCCTTGTGGGTGAAAAACTTGGAAAATGTATTTGTTCTTGGTCGGTCAACTTAAAACGTCGTCATTTTAAAATCTTTACTTGACGCTTGGGTACCTCAAGCGGAGTCAATTATTTGCGAGTATTCTTTCTGCAGATAATCTTCAATCGTAGTTTATTCATCTTTTTCTTCAAGTCTGGAAGTCGTCGACAAAGGTCACAACTATTATGCTTTCCCTTCTGATCAAACCCTAAAACTACTGTCTTGCACTTAATGAGAGACAGAATCGTACTTTATAACATTGATAACACAAGTATGAAAGGCGAAGCACGACTTCCTGACATCGATTACGTATTTTATGACATTGATCTCAAAATTTAGAAGGGGTAAGTTGTACTTTATTACCTTGGTCACAGGAAAAGGATAAGTTGTACTTTATGAGATCGATCACAAAGACCATAGTTATTTATGGTGTTAGTCACAGAGATATAGAAGGGGCTAGGCGTACTTTGTGAGATAGAACATAAAGGAATAGTTCTTTACAACATTGATCACAGACATATGAAGGGTAAATCCAGTCACATGCATAATTCTCCGATACGAAAATAAAGATGTAATATTAAAATTTGTTCACGCTTTACAAACGTAGTTGTATCAGTGGGGTTATCTTCTAGACTGCAGTCTAATTATATGATAGACTCCAGTTTCGTTCTATACTTAAAATGGTTTATTTGAAAAGATGAAGGCAATAGATAACTCCCTAAGTACAAGTGACGAGTGTTACGACGTCGATGAGAGAAGTATGAAAAGGAAAATCTATCACAATGAATTTTAACTGAAAACATTATCGATAACTGAAACATTCTTACTTAGACAGTTGTGGCCTCGCCCGTACATCCATCCATTGACCTATTGAACAACAAACCCGGATCTCCCAGTGAGTGCTTTGTAACACAACTATTTTATGTATTGGAACACTTCTCGTTTTCGTCAAATATCACAATGTTACACCTATTGGTTAAGTCTAATAATATATATATAACAAATAATATGAATAAAAAATGGAGTTAACGCAGGTTTAAACAAGTATTTTTACTTTCTACACATGTTTCGAAAATTTCACTGATACTATTCAAAAGAATAAATGGTATAAATATATACTCTCTCTCTCTCTCTCTCTCTCTCTCTCTCTCTCTGTCTTTTACTCTTTTACTTGTTTCAGTCATTTGACTGCGGCCATGCTGGAGCACCGCCTTTATTCGAGCAAATCGACCCCGGGACTTATTCTTTGTAAGCCCAGTACTTACTCTATCGGTCTCTTTTGCCAAACCGCTAAGTGACGGGGACGTAAACACACCAGCATCGGTTGTCAAGCAATGCTAGAGGGACAAACACAGACACACACACTTATATATATGTATACATATATACGACAGGCTTCTTTCAGTTTCCGTCTACCAAATCCACTCACAAGGCATTGGTCGGCCCGGGGCTATACCAGAAGACACTTGACCAAGATGCCACGCAGTGGGACTGAACCCGGAACCATGTGGTTGGTTAGCAAGCTACTTACCACACGGCCACTCCTGCGCCACACAAATAATATATATATAACAAAGTGGTTTCCTGTTCACTCCCATCGTACTTCTCTATTATGCACCTTTTATTAGAGCTTCTGGTCTACCCAAGCTTTATGACATACATTGGGTAGCTCATGCATCGCATACTAGTTTAATAAAATGAAAGGAAAATACCTCGAACAATGTAGTTTTAGAGGACCTATCAAGCAAGATGGTCATGGGTAGAACGTCTTCAATTATTTAGCCTTCTCGTAGCGGGCTAACAGAGAGCGAAATAAGATAAAAGCTGCAGTCTTTTCATGTGTTGGCAAACTGATTATATATTTGTCGCATTTCGTCACGCTTCACCGCTTGCAACTTGACATTTTGAATACCCTACAGCATACTTTTATACTTATACCTTTAACCTTTATCAGTTTAGATCTAGGGGGAAACTTATGGGGTCTGATATTGTTGAATCCACCCACATTCCTTAAATAAGTTTGTGTGTACATATATATATACATAGATATAATAACAACCACACACACACACTCACAAACACATACACACGTAAAGGGGAACGAGATATACATACTTATATGTAAGGGACAACGAAAGATAAAACTCTGAGGCAGGTAGTTGTGTTGACTGGGGTATTTAAAAATAAACACAAAAATTATTATTATAACTAAAACAGAATTACAGAATATTATATTGTTTACTGTTTTTCTTTTAATATACGCTTAGGTTTGAAATAGTGATAGCTGAAAACAATAACCGAGGGCGTTACACTTGAAGCCGGATGTAAATTTATACCTGTGTCAAGGTATTTAAATCAGCTAGCGACTTATTTTACATTCAGTTCCGTCAGAGTACCGAGATAAAAAGTTGTGACTGCTTGAGTTTTATATCTCCACATCTGTATTCTGTGAAAAGTAACAATTTGTAAGGAATACTTTTTCGTCTCTTTCTTTTTAGAGAATATAAAAAAAAAAAAAATATCAAAGCACATTTAAAATACGAAGATGAAAATTGGAATTTAATTTCGCGAAAACTTGGAACTTATTAAGAAGAGAAAAAGAAATATCCATTTATTTGGATAGTTCTTTGGAAACATGGAGTATGTATATTATTTTTCTTACTGCGCCTTAGTGTAGACTTTTCACTGGAATAATTAACTGGGTGTTTAAATATATATATATATATATGTCATTAAACACACACACACACCACACACACACACACACACACACACACACACAAGCATACACAGATCTATATACACAGACATAGACACACTTACTCATTCTCCCTGTCCCTCTTTAACACGCACAGACACATATATCTATAATACAAGCAAATATATTTCAGTATTTCCGCCTGTTTGTCTCCCTGCATTCAGAAACTGTGTGTTTGTGTGCGTGTGTGTGTGTGCGTGTGTGTGTGTGTGTATAAATATATATATATGCATACATATACATATACAAACACGCACACAGACACACACACACATACATATATATGTGTGTGTGTATGTATGTATATATATATATTATATATATATATATATATATGTGTGTGTGTATGTATGTATATATATATATATATATATTATATATATATGTGTGTGGTGTGTGTGGTGTGTGTGTATGTGTGTGTACACACATACACACACACACACAAGTAAGCACATAAATGGTGGAAAAAGTAGTACTCGGAAACCAAATTTAGAGTAATATGCTTTTTATTAAAGCTGCAAAATTTCCACAAAAACTGTTACTCAGTTTCCCGTTCTTGTGAAATGTAAATGGTTATTCGTTGATATGAATTATATTACATAACATTATATTACATGTACAATCACGATCTTAATTCAATAATCATCACAACTGTCCTACGAACGGGAACCTGAAATTCTGGAGTCACAGTTTTGTGAAAATTTTGCAGCTTTAATATATATATATATATATATATCTATATATATATATATATAATATATAATATATATATATATATATATATATATATATATATATATATATATATATATATATATAGAGAGAGAGAGAGAGAGAGAGAGATTGTGCTAAGGTCACAACTAGCCGTTTCCAATACACGTACGCACTAAGTCACGCGCACGCTGACATTCACACACGCGCGAACACACACACCTAAGCGCGCGCATGTACACGGAAATTCCATTCAGATTTGCTGTTGCTTCACCCAAGACAGCTCATTATTCAAAAAATATCTTCTACACTTACTGCACACTTCGACTCCGATTCCGGACTTAAGGCATTCAACACTACTCTTCCCAAATATTCTACTTTTACGCATCCCTTCTTATTGTTTTATACGCACAGACACACCCTCTCTGAAATTTTCATACCCGCAGTCACCAGGTACGGATTCCCTCCGATTAATCCGGACAAACAAGACACCAGTCCCAACTTCGTCCTTACCTTATTTTCAAATCCCATGCCCTAGAGCTTCTTGTCTAATTTCTTGTACCCTCTCTCTTTCTTCACCCCGCTGCGTACGCAAAATTAAAACCCTAAGCGAACCTATTTCATATAGAAAATTGCCAATCTATCGCAATAATTTTCAACATCGCAAAGGTAAAGGGGAACATATCAATCATATGCTTCTCCTTAGAATGCCACTATTTATGTACAATTTAATGTATCGTACTAGCACAGTTTTCGTAGATCCACATATATTTTGAAGCTTACGCTTCTATTTTATTCCTGTGATGTTCATCTTCAATCTCTTAGAAAATTCGAAGAAAGCAAATTTGTTGTAGTTAACTCCAGAAAATCAATAGATAAACCTTTCTTCTATAGGCACAAGGTCTGAAATTTTGGAGTATGGGGTTAGTGGATTACATCAACCCCAATGTTCAGCTGGTGCTTATTTCTTCGACTACGAAAGGATAAAAGGAATCTGAAATCTTAAAAAAAGCAATGTATAATGTCTGTCACAAGATCCCCCTTTAAAATATCCGACGGCTGCTTATATCCCTTTCATTACTTTGATCAAAGTTTCATATCATTCCGCGCCTATACTGTGTGTTGGTGAAATTGTCTTTGTCCTTCATCATATTGTCTCTAACGTGCTCAAATTTGAATAATATCCACCAAATTCATCTATTAAGGACCTATATGTGTCCTCATTAGCAATACGCCCATCTGTACATATGACCTGACGATTCTTCAACCTTTTTTAACATGTTCACGTCCCTGACATTCGTTACAAATTTCTATTTTTACAATCAGTGATGATTTCTCAAGGTGACCACTCACATACCACCATAACAATATTACAAAGACTAGGCTTCATTAGTTCTTTAATCTTTAAAACTCTCATTAGAGTTTTGTCTACATCGACAGGGCAGTGCTGCAATAATACTGAACATTGTTTAAAACTGATTCCAAAACAAAGGTCTTTTAACTAAAAACCATTTACTCCTGTCTGATTCGTATAAAATCACTATTTTCAGACCCTTGGGTCTATAACTCTCCTTTTCACAAAACACTATTTATGTACAATTTAATGTATCGTACCTTAAAATGTACACTGCACATATACTAATTTTTTTGTTTCAACATGATGATTAACGCATTGTAAGATACAGTGTCTCATTATATGAAATTTCTTATGAAATTGTACTGTTTTTTTCTATGTTAATTTTAATGGAATAGAATAGTGGTAGTTTGGTATGAGCACACGCAGCAGATATAAAGCTTGTTAAATTTCTTCCAGCCACTCGAAACTTTTCAACTTTTTACCAGATTATATTAAATATCTGTTGTAATTTTGCTTGCTGATGACGAAAATCGCATTCATTTTTTTTTCCTAGAAATTAATAATACAATAGTTACAGGCATTTAGAAGTATATGAATTTAAATAATCGAGGCCTCAATTCGAGTGGTTGGAAGAAATTTAACAAAATGCCAGAGTATGAAAAGTTGTGAAATTTATGCTTTGTCCAATGATAAATAAAATAGATATCAAATGGGTTTTCAACGACATTTAAAAACTATTTTGTTGGAGGTGAGAGAAAAGCTGTATGTGACCTCTGCAAATCAACCTATCAAAAGTAATGTACGGACAACTTTGGCAGTATTTGGACATAAAGTAAGGAGAAAAGTTAGATACAATTTAATATTTTATCCTAGGTTACTGTCATAATTTCTTATGTACAAAGAATGAGATGGGAAATAAAGATGATTACTAATCCAGGATTAAGGAGAGGTCTGTGGTAAATCCCCAGTTATTTGACTGACATTTTATTTAATGCATCTCGAAAAAGTGAAAGACAAACTTTTACTCCAATAAGATTTGAACTAAGTGCTTAGAAGTGCATAACTAAATACTATAATACATTTTCTTCAGTGTTCTGTCTACTCTTCTAGCAACATCTTAATAATGATGATGATGATAATAATAATAATAATAATAAATAATAATAATAATAATAAATGCCCTGATGCAGTACCAGGCAGTGGCTCTCATGGCTTCTGATCTTAACTGATTGGAAGTGTTATCATGTACATTGTTTTGTCTTGGTATAAAAGATGGGCTACAGCAAATATTCTGCTCAAAACCATGCCCTGATGCAGTACCAGGCAGTGGCTCTCATGGCTTCTGATCTTAACTGATTGGAAGTGTTATCATGTACATTGTTTTGTCTTGGTATAAAAGATGGGCTACAGCAAATATTCTGCTCAAAACCACAGATTTGCTTGTCAGTTGTTTGACCTTAACCAGTTGAGCATGTCCCTTAGTGGCTGACGATATGTGCATCTCTGATCACGAGCAGAAGTAGTGGGGGAGCATCATAACCATGTGTTGAGAGGGATTCTTTGGGGTTTGAATAATTCACCTCTGGAGACATGGGTGGGTTTTTCAACATCCTTAAACAACCCTTATTCAGGGACCGTTTGAGCGGGATGGGCTACTCAACCTGAAGAAAATTCTAACTGGGCCCCACCTGCAAGGTCATGTGCAGTTTATCTTGATATGAGATCACCATGCCGCGCACATATGGTTGTGATGCATGTGCCTGGTGTACCTTTATCAGACGGGTAGTCATGATGGGTATATTGGGCTTCGTATATTTTACCCCAGTGTCACTTTGATGGCATGAACTGCTCTCTCACTCAATAATAATAATAATAATAATAATAATAATAATAATAATAATAATAATAATAATAATAATAATAATAATAATAATAATAAATGCCCTGATGCAGTACCAGGCAGTGGCTCTCATGGCTTCTGATCTTAACTGATTGGAAGTGTTATCATGTACATTGTTTTGTCTTGGTATAAAAGATGGGCTACAGCAAATATTCTGCTCAACATGCCCTGATGCAGTACCAGGCAGTGGCTCTCATGGCTTCTGATCTTAACTGATTGGAAGTGTTATC
>NC_043002.1:32825584-32833084 GCF_006345805.1 Octopus sinensis | reverse complement strand
ATTCCAGAGGATTTTATTACCCTTTTTCATTCGAAACAGCTTACCATTAAAAATAAGTATGAATTTCAATAGCTTTAGGGGAACAAAATAGCATGTTGTGATAGTTAAAAATCGGAGAAATAAACTGAGTATGCCATTCATATTTCTCTAATAGAGAAAATGGCGCAAGAAGATGATGCAGATTTAAATAGTATTTGAAATAGCATTAAAGTTTCGATCAGGCTTGCCATTTCTTCTAGGAAAGGAAACTTATATTTGTTACTCTCATGTTAAGTTATATAACCTTAGTTTATATATATATTAACAAGGGGCTGAACATTTTTGGGGTTTAAGGGTATCACGAAAGGCTTGGTTGGAGACTCAACTTTCTGAGTTCTTTTACAGAGATTAGAAAAGCTGAAAAGACAACTGCAATAAGTGTGTGAACCTGAGAGGGGAATATGTTGAATAAAATCACAATTAACAGATCCTTCTGTATTTTCTTTTACCCAACGCCAGGAACTATTCAGCACCCTCTCATGTATGTATATATATATATATATATATATATATATATATATATATATATATATATATATATATATATATATATATCGATGGGTGAATGAATTATCCTATGTTTACCGTTAACATGGAAAATTCACGTGTTGTTGAGAGAGGCTCTCTTTCTTTCTTGAGGAGAAGATTGCATCTTACACCGTTTATTCCTTTGGAATAAAACCACGCTGTCTTCGAAACATATGTCGAAAGTAAAGGAATTTTGTTAACCTCTCCGTTTAACTCCATTTATTTATTTATTCATCTCTCTCTCTCTATATATATATATATGTGTGTGTGTGTGTGTGTGTGTGTGTGTGTGTGTGTGTGTGTGTGTGTGTGCGTGCGTGTGTGTGTGCGCGCGTGTGTATGTGGAAATATAAACATGTGTGTCTATATATAAAATTGTTTGGCGTTGGGACTCAACTTCTAATAGTCTTCAGAGCAACGTCGTGACATACGGCATGTTTTGTGTTGAGTATCTTAGCATGGAGGAGCCCTGGCCTCTCTAGGTTTGGCAACAATCAATTCAAACCAAAGAGAAGGAGAGAGTGAGAGAGAGGGAAAGAGTGAGAGAGGAGGGGGATAGACAAACAGACAGATTCGACCTTCCACTTGACTTATACATTATTGATGCCGAAAAATTGAAAAGTAGTGTCCACGTCGTTAAAATTTGATCTCCGCATAGAAAGTCGGACAAATCTACAGGGCTTTCAATCCAACACACTGATGTGTTGATCAATCCACCGCCTTGAATATATTACTCTACCATTATCATCAATCATTATACTGTTGCCTTCAACATGAAGATAAACGAGTTCTTTCTGATAACAGTTTGCCAATATTTGCCGATGCTTGTAATGTTTCTATTGCTTTCACTGTTGGACTCAACACTTTTTGAGAGAGTTAGTGGAGCATATAATGAAGTCCATGCCGTCTAAAATTTTATAAAAAATTTACTCGTAGTGAAGAGAAGACAATTATTAGTTTTAATGATTAATTTTTGTTGAAAAAGGGAAAGAAGACAATTCTGAACTGAGCATACCAGTGTAGCAAACACTGGTGAGACTATTCTTAGCTGAGGAGGTACAATAAGACGGAAACATACCCGGCGATATCATAGTTATTACGAAAGTCTAAACCCTCTCTCCATTACATTTATTAATTTGAATTTGAATCCCTTGTCTTTCTTAATCAAAGTAAATTATTAAAGCAAATTATTTTGCTTCCACATTACGAGTATAGTTTTAATTTTTTAAAGGTATTATTTTTACTCACAACTTTATGTGTATTAACCACATTTAACTATATGTGTTTCGTTCAGAAGTACTGTATGTATAATACTCACCTTCGTCATTCTTTTGGCTATAGCTTAAAGGGAGATGTTCCCGATTTGAATTACCTTACATACTCTGTAAGAAGGCAAAGTAGTTGACCTATTCATGCTTTTATTGGTAAATCCACCGACATTTCTGATTAATGCTTCTACCATTTGAACTTTGACATCCTTTCATTAACATCTTAACCTAACCATCATTACAAAATATCGTTCCATTACTCCGATAATTTCTATTTTCTTGAGGATGAATTAACTAATATCCTTAATATTGCAATATTGAGCGAAATAATTCACTCCAACAGAAAATTTATAGATATTTGGTTTATGTTTTTTTTTATTAACTCAAATATACAAAAGATAAAAAAGATTATGATAATGATGCTTTCGGTATGCGCAGTAAAGGCAAATTTGGAAAAAAAATTTTATGTTGTAAAAACTAGGAAACTTGGTAAGGAAGAGGATGCAGTAGATTGAAATTAACTTTATTTTTATGCCAAAAAGAAAAAAAAGCCTAATTTGATTCCGACTGGAGTTCAACTACAAGCGTAGTTGGCATTATTTATATGTTAATCAAGATAGATGTGGGTGCACATGACTCTTTACTGGGTTCAGTGGCAAACGGGCGACAAGGAGGAAAAAACTGGAACCTTGGCTAGTATGCTTGCAATAGAGAAGGCTTCATTAAAACCACCCACAGTACAAGGAGGTGGTGATAAACCGGTATGGTGGGGGTGGAGTGTAGTTTATGTAGTCTATGACGGGATTTGAATTCAGAATGCAAAAGGCCAGAAAAATATCCCAGTACTGGGACTTTGCTAATCGACCCCATAAAGATGAAAAGCAAGCTTGACTTCACCAGGATTTGAACTCGGATTACTGTGAGCAGGTCCGACGTTCTTACATTTCCACTAATCTATAGCATGACTTCGTGCTTGTTTATCGACCACAAAACGATTAGAGGCAAAGGTGAACTTGACCGGACTTGAAACTAAAGAATTGGAATGCAAAGTATTTTAATCGACGCTCTAACAATCCTATTACTTCGGCGCTTAGTCGGGTCGCTTACGTTCATACCAACTCATTAATAAAAGCGATGAGTTTTTAATGTATTTTCAAACAATAGTCTTTCACAAACCTTCCCAAATTTTTAAAGGAAATCTATTCTACTCCTAATTTGAAAACTCAGTAATTTAATTGACATGAGAGTTCTACGACTCTTATGAGAATAGGAAACCATGAAATCTTGGCAACCTACAATATTCAAATTAATGTATATTGAAGGAAACTCGAAATAATCTGTTTGTCCCCTCTAACATAAATTAAAATTTGTCTTTCCTTGACATTTAATTGGTGAGTTGAAACAAATACGCATATGCCACCTCATTGTTAGTCTTTAAATTTATCGTATGGGTGCAGTAGAGCTGTACGGATCCCGTACAATCAACAACTCTGGGCTGAGACATTCCAGCCTGTCTAGGCTGTATGTCATATCATTAATCATTGCATGTCGGTGTCGTCATTGTTCTTGTTGTTTAGCCCCAAGTCATCCGTGATGGAGAAGCCACTCTAGGTTTCTATTAGGTTGTCTGGAAAGCTCGTGCCGATTTTTAAAGGAAAGAAAAAGGTCAATAAATACTTGCCATTACATTTTTAATCAACCAAATATGAACCATTTTGTTACACAATGCATCTCCATCTTTCCTTTAACTTGAAAATGCCCTCTTCCCAGAATTGAGGGGGTTTCATGACAAAAAATTCATCAAGGTATCTTTTTACGTCATGGAGGTAGGAGTAACACATCCCAGCCGAGTTGCAGCAATTTTCGTCTGGTTCCCAAAGCATCAAATGCCGAAAATGAATTTTCTTATCTTCCATTTTAAAGGGTTACAGAATTAACACAGGTTATAGGAACATAAACCTTCTTCCACGAAAAGATAGCTTAAACTGTGCTCTAAATGGAGGTGTAGTCAAATCCTATTTTATGGACTCAACCATATTGTAAAATAAGTCGAATGGTAAGTTACTATAAATCGGCACGAACTTTCCGGACAACCCAATATTTTTTATATCAGGGATTATATTGTTCAAGGTGTCTTTATTTAAGACGGTGATGTTTAATCTGAGTGATCTCTTGCTACTTTTTCTATAATTCTGAACAACATTGAGGATTCTTCTTTGATTTACCCATTGAGCAAAGGAACTGTCAGAGCCATTCTAACTGTAATCATCAGTAATGAACTTATTTTCTCAATGACTATTACGGATACATTATATGATGTATTTTCGCTTTTTTTACAAACGGTCAGGTTGTGGTTTGAGGGTAATTTTTGCTAATAATTCTAACATACCAAGCTACTATGTAGAGGCTCTCATGCTGGTTGGTGTTGTTTGTAGGCTAAATGAGGATTACGATGTATCTAGAACAATAGATAAATGGGAGTCACATCTTGTTGACCGTTCAACAACCTACGTGAAATCGATCCGTTTTTCTTGTTACATAACTACAGCAATAACAAGGATAAATACTAAAAGAATGCAAGTATTTGTCGCAATTACGTCATGGAAAAGTCATTTGATAATGCATTAACTAGACAAATTCATTTTAAATATAATTTATTTCATGAGGTGTCGAAATTTTTGTTATCTAGCTGCGTCCTGAGCACTGACAAGGCCCTAGTTTTATGTGTTATGAAATTACTCATCCACGTTGTATGTGTTTCAGATTGTCCCGTGTCTGGTCATAAAGATTAACATTCCTATGTCAGATTGAAACTGTCTAGACATTTATACTGAGATATTTCTTTTCGATCTTCATTCACTGTCCCGATCCATTTAAAATCTACGACCACTTTACTTTTAGATAGACTTACCATAATGTTATTAGCAATCTATATACTTCCATGCTCATCATTCAGGGATTAAAACAACATAGTGCTTGCTAAATCATTTGTATGCACTCGAAATTTTCATTAAAATTTCTTTAAAAAACGCATTATTTATTTGTTAGCCTTTATTTACAGTTATTATGTTTTTCAACCATTTCTATTGGAAAATGTTTATATTCCAGTCTGGTTGTTGTTCTTGATGTTGTTTTGTCGTTTAGTTTAAGATCACATCTGATGGTCCAAAAGAATTACAGCCTTTCATTTTTTCTAGAGTGGGGTTATAAGATCAGGTGTCTAGATCTCTGTCTCTAGTAAATAGAATAGTATAGGCATACAAAGGAAAACAATTGTTGTTATTTTCGGTCCTGCAGATATATTGTGGTGGTAGATCAGTAAGCAGAGAATGCGTCACTTCCTTATTTGAAGTAATTTCTGTTCAGTTAAATTCTTCAACGCTTTTGAGAACCCACCAGCATCTCGTGGCTCCATTCACTTCTGCCTTCTACTTGTGCAAGAATCTACAAAGACATACGCTAAGGGAGATTAAGATACAATTAATTGGTTTCTTCAACGATAAAACGCTAAATTACAGCACTTGGTTTGAATTTGTAGAATAATTCCAAGTTACAACAATGAATTTAAACCATGAGACCTTATTCAATCTGAGATTTGTTCAACTTTATATTTATGAACTATAAACTGTACCACAATTCATTGGTGTGACAGAAAGAGTAGAGTTCTCTAGTAAGCTCATTATAATAAGTCATCATGTCTAAGTACAAATTATGTCAGTGTTGATATCACTTCTCATCATTGGGATCAATAATGTATGAAATAGCAACGCAATATGGCTTATTCAACTGACAATGTCGCAAATCTAGACGTGCGATTCTGTACCTAATTTAAAAATCGTAATTTTATAGACTAACAATTAAACTTGAGAAACACAAGACTTTCATTTCTAAGGCGTGCAATATATAGATATTTGGGGTATCTCACTGGCACGGTAGAAAACAAAAGAAGCAAGTTAGTATTCTAAATGCGCGCGCGCGCACACACGCACACACACACACACACACACACACACACATGTAGATATTTGTGCGTGTGTGTCAGTGTTTTGTTCTCCCGATATTGGTGTGTTTATGTTCCCGTAAGGTAGCGGTTCGGCAAAACAGTCCGATAGAATAAGTACTAGGCTTACAAAGAATAAGTCCTGGGGTTGATTTCTTTTACTAAAACCCTTCAAAGCAGTGCTCCAGTATGGTCGTGGTTAAATGAATAAAAGAATAAAAGAATGTATATACATGTATGTGTGTGTGTGTGTGTGTGTGCATACAAATATAAATGTACTTAGAACGGGGTTACTGGTAACGAACAAAGGGAAAGTACCCTGCTGGTCTAAAAATGTCAAATAATTTATTTCCGTTTCAGTACACCTAAATATACTGTCAAATGTTTAGAACACGATAGCAAGCGAAAAGAGCTAGTGGAACATAATCTTCTGATTCGTCGGCACAAATGTTGACTTGGTTTGATGGTCATATATGGAATAAAATCGACCAGTCTCACCTGGGTTGAAATTACTTCCTTTTTATCATCTCTCACTATTGCTGATCAATTCCAGGCGATATTCCGCCAGTCGTCATACAGGTAAAACTAAAGAACAAAATGGTCGACTCAGTATTCTGGCCTATTTTACATCTGATGAAACTAATAGTTCTAGTTAGTCTACTTTCCAACTAAGCGCATTCTGTCAATTACACACACACACATATGTATGTATAAATCTATATATATATGTATGTATGTACACGCACTTACGCAGACACAAATCTGCGCACGCACACACTCACACGCATACACAGACACAGAGACGCACACAGACACACAAGTGAAAAAATATTCATCCTGTCAGAATATATACGAAATACATTAACAAGTCAAAACCATTCGTGATTCTTTGAATTAAAATTCGGATTTGGAAGGATAATTCTGAATATTTATGCGATATTTAGAATACATAAACGATCTCCCAAAATAAGTTTTAAAAAGCACTATAAGAATTTCCACCTAAAGTACTACAACATTTTCAGCCTGTAGTTAGGAAAACGCTCCCCAATTTGAAATAGTTTTCGTAATGACATTTTGCAAAGCGTTCGTTTCTATAAATCATAAAGTTTAATGGTAACGTTAATATCTATTTCTTTACTACCCACACGGGCTAAACCCAAGGACAGACAAACGTATTAAGTCGATTAATATGGTCTCCAGTGCGTAACTGATGCTTATTTAATCGACCCCGAAAGGCAAAGTCGACCTAGGCGGAATAGACAGACGAAATACCTATTTCTTTACTACCCACAAAGAGCTAAACACAGAGGGGACAAACATGGACAGACAAACGGATTAAGTCGATTACATCGACCCTAGTGCGTAACTGGTACTTATTTAATCGACTCGAATGGATGAAAGCAGCAAACGAAATACTGCTAAGCATTTCGCCCGGCGTGCTAACGTTTCTGCCAGTTCGCCACCTTTTTTTTTAATTATTTTATTTAAATGCTACTAAGCATTTTGCCCAATTTGCTAACGTTTCTGCCAGCTCGCCGCCCTAAGAACAGAAATATTGAGGCTATTTTTCACAACATGATGAGAAGAAAATCAGAGGAATCATGAGACACCGACAATTAAAAGAAATTAATGCACTTATAATTTTCGGATGAATCCTCTGACCTT
>NC_043002.1:32763084-32820584 GCF_006345805.1 Octopus sinensis | reverse complement strand
TTTATATCATTTTATATTATCACAAGTATATATTTTATTTTTAAGCCTATATATTACTAATTTTATATTTATAGATATAAGTTACGTAAGCACATAGTTTTTGTAAATTTTTATTTTTCGTGTTTTTTTTTCGCATTTTTATTTCTTATTTTTATCTTTGTAATTTTTATTTTTATTTTTGTAATTTTTTATTTGAATTAAATTATGGCTTGTACTGTAGGGTCTGGCGAACCTATTTTACACATACTTATGGGTTTAAAAAAAATTAAAATATAGTTTATAATATTGAACTCTGAAAAAGTGATATAGGGGCCTGATAATTGGGGTTATATTTTAAGAATAGTTCCAGCAAAACACGGAGTGGTTTAGGAACCGGGAAATGTACCTCATGAAACACGTGTTATAAAGTTATAAAGTAGTAGGTATTTAAAATTAAAATTCTTTTTTATATGGTGAGATGAAGGGGCTTACTATCTCTAAATGAAAAAAATATATTTCTTCATTGAGAATAATTGGAACCCCTGTTATGCCGGAATTTTTATTCCCTAACAAATAAAATTAAATAATATATATATACATATTACATGGAAAAATGCAAGCGCGACAATTAGTATTCTTAAGATTATAAACCTGTAAAAATACAGGATAAGTTATTACACCTGGAAAAGTATAGGACAAGCTATTACTTCTAGTAAAGAATAAGAAATTTTTTACTTAAAATATTGCAGCAAAGGATGCCAGTTCTTCTAACTTATCATTCTTTACAGTTCTCATCTTAATACCCTCCAGCCTTCATCGGATGTCTTCGGGAAATTTCGAACATGGGTTCTCATTCCTAAAGTCTTTTTCGATGTTATTATTATTATTATTATTATTATTATTATTATTATTATTATTAATAATATTATGGCGTAATGGTTAACAGCGCGGGCTGCTAACCCAAAGATTCTGAGTTCGATTCCAGCAGAGACCTGAATAATAATAATAATAATAATAATAATAATAATAATAATAACAACAACAACAACAACATTGAAAAATACCTTAGGAATTAGAACCCAGGTTCGAAATTTCTCCAAGACATCTGATGAAGGCTGGAGGGTATATCAGCCGATATGTTGTTTTAACAACAAAGAAAATGAGGATAAATATCCGTCAAATGTAAATAATGTACATAATTCCTCATCTCTTAAATATAGAACTAAATATACGGTTGTTTACAAATCCCTTATTGTGGGTTTAGCTTTGCCATTAGTGTGAATAAAATTCTATATTATGTAGACAGATTAACTTCAGGAAACTTGCGCTTTCTTTCACACTGATTTTCATTTTCCCCAAACGAACCATTGATCAGAACTAACGATGCCAAAATAATTAATGATTGTATTATTAAGGAAAAGAACAAAACATTTTAATGAGAACCATGTGTCTGGTGCGATGCAGCTACTGCAGATACATTCGGTTTCACACTTGTCAACTTTAGCCGCAAGTCTTCTCGTTGTATCACATCCAGTCCAAGTCTTTTATGGAAAAGTAAAGTTCCAACATGGTTAAAATCAGATTCGATCAGGTATGAGGTAGGGAAGGCAAGCAAAAGTAATTTCAGTTGTTTCCACAGATTGGGGTGGGAATTCAATATACTCTGATGATACCACAAACATTCTTTACCATTACGGCGATATCGCATTGTGGCGTTCTTGTCATTTTGTAATTCTATCATTTCTTCCTGAACGTCATTTTCGCAATCGATGCGGAAATTGATGGAATTGGCGTTTTGAAATATTAGTCTTATACAACACCAGTTTCGAAATGAAGGTAGTGATAAATGATTTACAATCAACGAGAGTTTTTTCTGTTTCCTTGCAATAACTTATTCAAATCATTCAATTTTGTGAATATATCACAAAGAAAAAAGGTATCGCATCTTGTAACCATCAATGAAGCGGATAGTGGAATATCTTCAAAGAAAGATATGATTGTATGATACACTTCAACAAAGCGTGAAACACAATTTCCTTTTTACAGCTACCGCACTTTGGTATGGTATAAGAGTTTAGTATGGTCCTCATCATTTCTCAGACAGAGTTGACGGAAAATTTGATCAGACAAGGGACTGGACTTCAATTTGTTCACAGTCTTGATGACTAACTGTAGTGTATCATTCAATCTACTTTAGGAGAGATGAAAAACCTCTGTATCTTCCTATCATCGAAGGAGCTCCATCAGACGCACAAGCAATAATATTACTGAGTGGGATATTATGTTCAAAAAGGGAAGACTTGAGAATGCGAAAAATAGTCACACTTTTTGAATGAAGCGGCGATTTCTCTGTGAACAGCATTTCCTCATAAGGCTGAAGGTATTCGCTGAAACATCGAACATATACCATCATCAAACATTGATTGTCCACAACAGTTGACTGATCCACTTGTATGGACAATTCAGAACGCTGGAGAATATCAACGAGCTGATGTTTGACATCGTTAGCCATTTCATCGATGAGTCGAGAAATTGTGTTATTACTAAGTGGGATCCTTTTTCATAATGTCATCGGGTTTTTCATGCAGAATGGTTGACAAAAATTCTTCGATAACTGGGCGAAGTATTGTTTCTTCAATTGTGTGAGACTTTCCAGACTTAGCAACAAACAATGCAATGTTGTACGATGCAATCAACCCGTCATTCTCCTGTTTACTAGTTTCCTGGAGTAGCCTGTTGAATGTTTGTATTTACTTTTTGAAAGAGGAGCTTAGTTGCAAAAAGTATGGTAACAGCTTGTCCTTCTTGTCAGAATGCTTTGCATGAAAGTGATATTTCAAGCGTGAAGGTTTCATTGCTCCGTTGGTCAATGTTTGATTGCAAAGAAGGCACATTGGTAACTGACAGTTCTGAGGAGAGGGAATAAATCCAAACGATAAATAATCACTACTGTACTGTCGACAAATTCTCTTGACTGGAAGCATCAGTAAAGTGAAAATGTGAAAAGGAATTTCTACAGACGGCGTCAAAAAGGCAGTATGGTATTCCCATAGAGAAGAAAAAGTCAATAGAGCAGGGTCGGATGACACGTCTTTACTGGAACAAATACGGATCTAGTTCGTTTGGCTACCAGCATTTCAAAAGTTAAAAGTTTATCGAGCATTTTTAAATTAGGCAAGCTAGATTGCTGGAGTTATTCAACTTTTTCCAGAAAAAATGTTTTTAAAAAGTTATAGAGGCTTAAAGTTTGATCGTTTTCAACCAGTCATTAAAAACGGCTTCAAGGCTGTCATTTTGTGCGTGAGTGCTCATTTTGTCAACATCCTGAAAATAGCACTCGTGTTTTGATATGAAACCAGAGAATTAAGTACGACATATAGTCGCTCATAACTTTTTTTTATTTTTCGGAGATTTCAGAAAATTTTTATGAATTTGAATTTTATACGTGAGACTTCATAGGATTATACAAAAAAAAAATTGTGGTGGAGTGTGATTTATGGCCTAGGAGTATTTGATTACTATTTTTAGCACATATGACAACCATTTGAATGACTGCAAAAAAAATTCGATCGATAAACAAGTCCGCTTTTTTAATAGTTTTGTATAAATTTGATATTCCCCTGTCATCTTATTCATTACTCCAGGGCGTGATGTTTGATTAAATATTCTTTTCTATCTCTTTTTTCTTTCCTTTTTTTCTGTCGTCTTCTTTTTTCTGTTTTTTTTTTCGCTTGTTATAAAATTGAAACTTAAAAACTGATGATGTCATTCCATCAACGTGTGGACGCTGGTTGCTCTCGTTCATACTTTGCTTAAATTTCTATAATTTTGAATTTTCATCACTTCTTATTTTGAACTTGACAAAGAAAGACTTACTGTTGAAATATCGTTCAACCAATAAAATATCTATTGCAATCGAATCGCGCACTTCGTCTTGAATCTTTATAACAGGCGAAAAGAAAAAGACAGAAGAAAAACGGAAAAAAGATGACAGAAAAAAAAGGAAAGAAAAAGAGAAAAAAAAGAATATTTAATCAAACAGTTTTGTATAAATCTGATGATATTCTCCTGTCCTCTTATTCATTCCTCCAGGGCGTGATGTTAATAACCCGCAAACATATTTCTCTTCATACATTCTGAGAAGTGAAAGTGAAGTAGATTCCGAATATTTTCTGAGAATATGCACTTTCAAATCTTCTTCAAAATTGCAGCCGTTTGAAACGAAATGCTCAGCAAGTTCTGTCGAACTACTGTTATTGTGCCTGACCTCGATTATGTGCCCATTAAACATTTTGTTTAATTGTTCTGGACATTCAAATCCTTTCATGGTCATGAACCAATACTCTGGTTACGGTTCAATGATGACATATTTTTTTTTTCTGGGAAGGATCACAGGATAGTTTAATGGACTTCTTGCATTTCTACGACTGCTATACTAGAAACTATGGCTTAAGTCCAACATAAAACTTACATCTAGTTTTTCAAAAACTAGCGTTGAATGTTTGGACACAAAAGTCAAAATTTCTGGAGGAAGAATAGTGACAGAGTTATTTTGCAAGCCCACGTCATCCACATCATCTTATTCGTTCAAATCCGAAATCTCAATTTTTGAGGATAAAACGGATTTGTACTGACATAGGGGATTACTGGAAACATGCAAATGCTTTTGAGTATCATTACGTCAAATGCGGTTACAGTGAATCACGATTAAAGGAAACAGCAAATGAAATAGCTAAAATTAGCAAAGATAGCCAAACCTTCACGCATAATTTTAGCAAACACAATACAATAGATGACAGAATTCTTTTAGTGATTAACTGGCACCGACATTTCGCTGGCATTTCAAAAGTGATGCATGAAAGTTACCAACATGTGGCGAAAAATATTTTCGTTTCAAACAGATATTTCCTCAGTTTGCCTTTAAACGGAATAAGAATATAAGAGAATTGTTGACTTCTATTTCTGACTCCAAGAAAACGAGCATTAGAGTATCTGCACACTGTACCTTAAAAAACTGCTGCAAGAGAGGTAAGCCCTGTTCATTGTGCAACAACATGATTCAAGTGAATTCCATCAGGAATCACAACAGAAATGTTATGATTTATACAGAAGGTGGGACATGTAGCGATTCCAATTTAGTGTACGCGGCAGAAAGTACGAAACACAACTTGATTTATGTTGGTTATACAACAACAATAAAAAAAAAGGTTTAATGGGTACAGATTCGACATCAGGCACAATAACAGTGTCCGACAGAACTTGCTGAACATTTCTTTCAAGTGGATGCAATTTTGAAGAAGACTTGAAAGTGCATATTCTCAGAAAATATTCTGAATCTACTTCACTTTCACTTTTCAGAATGTACGAAGAGAAATATGTTTGCGAGTTATTAACATCACACCCGGCAGGAATAAATAAGAGGACAGGAGAATATCATCAAATTTATACAAAACTTTTCTTTATACAAAACCTCTTTTTCTCTTTCCTTTTTTCTGTCGTTTTATTTTTCTGTTTTTTTTTTGTTCTGTCTTTTTTCTTTTCGCTTGTTATAAAATTGACACTTAATTACTGATGATATCATTCCATCAACGGGTGGACGCTGGTTGCTCTCGTTTATACTTTGTTTAAATTTTTATAATTTTGAATTTTTATCACTTCTTATTTTGAACTTGAAAAAGATAGACTTTTGAAATATCGTTAAAACCAATAAAATATCTATTACAATCGAATCGCGCGCTTCGTCTTGCCTGTTTTACCTTTGTGAAGAGTTACGTCAATATTTTTTAAATCATTATTATTATTATCATCATCATCATCATCATTATTATTATGTGGCTGTGTGGTAAGTAGCTTGCTTACCAACCACATGGTTCGGGTTCATTCACACTGCGTGGCACCTTGGGCAAGTGTTTTCTACTATCGCCTCGGACCGACCAAAGCCTCGTGAGTGGATTTGGTAGACGGAATCTGAAAGAAGCCCGTCGTACATATGTGTATATATATATATATATATATATACATATATATATATATATATATATATGTATGTATATATATATATATATATATATATATATATATATATATATATAATATATATATATATATATATATATATATATATATATATATATATATAATTAATCAATATAGGGTGGCAAGGAAAATTTTATAGAATTTTATTGCCACCAGCGGCCCAGTGGGAAAAAATTAAATAGTCATAGACCATTTTTAAGTTCAACATTAACAATTAAGGAACGGCCATAATAGGCCATTCACCCACTAGAAATAACAGCCAAAGCTTCTACCGCAAAAAGATTAAATCCGTAAACAGGAGAAAATTAAAAAAACATTTACCCTGTAATTTCTTGTACGGTATACCGTTTCATCCTCTGTTTAATGGCAAACTAACCTGATTAAATTAAATCAAGCCAATCTTCCATAAGCCCTCGGATTCTTCAGCAAGAAATAGCTCAAGACGGGACAGATATTTACACGAGGCAAACCCAATCTAGCCAAGGCAATATCTGACCTAAAATTTTCAAATTTTCAAATATGTGTGTGTATATGTTTGTGTCTATGTTTGTCCTCCCAACATCACTTGATAACCGATGCTGGTGTGTTTACGTCCCCGTAACTTACCGGTTCGGCAAAAGAACCAATAGAATAAGTACTAGGCTTCCAAAGAAAAAGTCCTGGGGTCGATGTAATCGACTTAATCCCGTCCCCTAAATTTGAAGCTTTGTTTTTGCAGTAGAAAGGTTTATTATTATTATTATTATTATTATTATTATTATTATTATTATTATTATTATTATTATCGTCGTCGTCGTCGTCGTCATCATCATCATTTGCATTTGTACAAGTTGACTCCAAGTCTCACCCAGAGACCTCAAGAGACAACCAATTAGATGTTCAAGTTGGTGTTATGATTAGGGTCGGATATATTTGGTTTTGCACATAGTATTGTTCTAGAGAAAGTTTAAGAAAACATAAGAAAATTATAAGTTTGTTTTAAAATTTGAGATTGCATAGGCGGTATTTCACGTAGGATATGGGTAGTTTCCATGATCACTGTCTTTTGAATTTCTGCCATTTGGGGGTTTTCTTGTATCTGAGCAAGGTAGGAATCAGTACCTTTTGCTATCATTCTTAGGGCACCTATGACAACAGGTATTGTTTTAATCTTGAGGTTCCATATTTTGCCAATTTCTATTTCAAGATATTTATACTTGCTCAACTTTTGGTAGGCCTTGACAAATACATTTATGTCGGTTGGGACAGTCATATCAATGAGAAGGCATGATTTTTTCAATATAAAGTCTAGCCTATTCGCATCTACATTTCTGTCAGTTAGAACGATTAAGTTCCAGAGGAGTGAGATGTGATTATTTTCAGGCACTGTAGGTGGCTTGTGTTCCCACCAGTTTTTATCATTGGGTAGGTCCAGGTTTTTGCAAATTACCCAGTGAATATATTGTGCTGCTCTATCATGCCTGTTGAGATACTCTTTAGATACAAGAAGACTGCACATGGAGACAACATGATCAATGGTTTCATTTTGTTGTTTACATGCACAACATGTTGAGTTACTGCCGTTCTTTAATATGGTAGCTCCTTGTAGGTAGGCATTGATCTTGGGCTGCTATGATAAATCCTTTAGTTTCTGATTTTGAGCCAGAAGACACTAACCATTGATGAGTAAGGGCTTTGTCAACATCGGCATTATTAGCTCTCTTTGGGCATTTACCATTGAGAGGTTTTTCTTGTCGTTTACAGTAAGAATATGTAAGGCAGCAGTTTTAGCACGGATTTTCATATACTTAGCTTTTTCTGTGCTTGTTTCCAGTGCGTCTAATTCTGGGATTTGTTGTATTTGGAATTCACTTAGATGTTCCTTTTCCTGTTTTGTTACTGAGTATGATGCTTTCTTGTTTTCATGCTTCAAGACAAGTTTTAACATCCAGTCATCAGAGTTTTTAGGGTAGATGTTTAGGCCAACTGTGGTAATCTTCATTGTTAATCCCAATTGTAAAAGTCCACGGTCACTCCCTTGTCAGGTAAAGTTGTTCTATATCTGCATTAGGGTGGTGCATTCTATGCATTGTTAACAAGTTTCGCATTTTTCTGTCAAGATTAGATATTTCTGTAATTGACCAGTTAACGATACTGAGACTGTAAGTTTCGATTGGTATAGCAAAAGTATTGATCGCTTCAATTCTGTTTCTTGCATTCAACTCTGTTTTGAGTATTGCCTTACTCTGCGATAACATTCTTTTCTGATCCCTTACTTCATCATTGAATGTTTGATTCCATCACCCTCAAATACCCCTAGGTATTTATATCTCTCCGCTGGCTCTAACTCTTTAATGATATTCTGCTGGTCAAGATTAACTTTGAATGTTTCTGTTTTTTTCCTTTGATAAAGGTAGGTTTTGCACATTTATCGAGGCCAAATTGCATTCTGATGTCATCACTGAATTGTTGTTGTTGTTGTTGTTGCTGCTGCTGTTGTTGATGTTGTTGTTGTTGTTGTTGTTGTTGTTGTTATGTCAGTTAGCTGACAGAATTGTTAGCACGCCGGCCATTATGCTTAACTGCATTTCGACTGTGTGTCATAATGCTCTGAGTTCAAATTACACCGAGGTCGACTTTGTCTTCCATTCTTGTTGGGGTCAATAAAGTAAATATCAGACGATCACTGGCATCGATGTAATCGCGTAGTTCCCTCCCCACGAAATTTCAGGTCTTGTGCTTATTGTAGAATGATTATTATCGTTTGCTTTGGACATACTCCGTGTCGGCTTCCAAACCTTTATAAAAAATTGTTGCAACAATTCATCTACTTCAGAAAAAATATTTTGATGAAACTTTAAATAAGTATGGCTATTTCACTAGATGAAGGGAGTACTTCAGTCCGTATTCTGCTGTAAAAGGCATAATTTACGCCTATTTGAAAATTGTAGTCGTGATATCATATACTGATGTATTCAGCGAAAAAAATCACATACTTTTATCTACAACAGTACAACAGAACAACAGTTGTAATAACGGTTGTAAAATGTTTTTAACAGCACAAGTAGCAACAGCACCAGGAACAGCAGCAGTAATAACAATAGTGACAGAAGAAGCAACGATTGCACCACCACCAACACCACCACCACCACCACCACCACCACCACCACCACCACCACCACCACCACCACCAACAACAACAACAACAACGACGAGAAATAACTACAACAACAATAATAATAGCAACAATAGTCGCAGAACAATAATAAAAATAAAGACGACAAATAAAGTGAGTTGTGGGCGTGACCTCAAAAGCAAGCAATTGATTGCTGGAGTGAAGGCGAAATCAACTCTGTACCTCTCACTCTCCCTAAGCAATAAGGAGACATGCCTGACACTGGGAAAACAGTTTGTAAATGTGAAGGGGAGGAGGGCACAAGTTTCCATCCCAGCCGATGTTTTGGCTGCCACCGCACAAAATATGGCAGTGAATAACTGTATTAGCTAAAAGCCGACGTCTAGAAACCCTGTGGAAAGTGGGCAAGTGTAGATCATATAACCAGGCCAAAGTAGTTTAAAGGGTGTAGATGTCCATTTTATCAGCGAAGCCTTCGCTCTGAAGCACCACGTAGTTCTCATGACTGACAAGTAGCTAACCCTCTATATAACGAATTTAGGGAGAATGACTTGCCGTGTTAAGATAAAGAAAGTTCTTTGGTAGTTGCTGGCTTGTATTGCTCTGGAAAGCAGTGAGACTTCTCTACGTGAAATGATCGGAGAAGGAGTTTTGTTCTGGGACTAGAGTGGGGAATCTTCTGCTACACAGCAGAAAAGCAAGTTGCCATTTGTATGCTGAAGAAGGCCGTTTCAGAGAGCTTTCTGTTGTCAAAGAAAGCGAAAGACAGAAGGCACTGCTGATGACGTCAAACCTCAATAGCAGTAATAGTGTACAACACTAAAATCTACATCAACAGCGAAGAGAACAGAAATGCGAGCAACACAAACATAGTTGCAGTTACAAGACCAGCACAGCAAGAGCACCACTCACAATAACACACTGCGAGTAATCTAAAGGCACCACCTTCGCTATTGCTCATGTCCAGGCCTACCAATTTACCATCTGGGTTCAGAAAAACCGATCATATCTCGGGGTCCACGTCTTCTGGAATAGCACTCCCACCCTGTCCCCCCATTCCGAGTAAAGTAAGCGATGCAAATGTCTCAAAGTCTCCACAAATTGGTGCTAAGACATGTGTGTCGGAAATCCTAGTCTTACCGATAGCTAGTGACCTCAGATCATTGTGCAGGTTAGTGTTTGTCTTCAATCATTTGAACCTTAGCCACTACATATTCTTCCCTGTCTTATTTAATAGTGGTCTCAAATTTTGACACAAGCCAACAAGTTCAGGGTTGGAGAAAGTCGAATACATTGACTCCAGGGATCAAATGGTACTTATTTTATCGACCCCGAATGGATGATACTAAAGTCTACCTCGGTGGAATTTGAACTCAAAAAGTACAGACAGAATAAATACTGTTAGGCATTTTGTACGGTGCGCTAACGATTCTTCCAGCCCACCGCCTTTGTCTTGTTTAATATTAAAATGTATTACACGAGCGAGATATTAGTGCATAAATCATTACTATAAGGTAATTTAATAATGTATGCTGATTGTGCGCAAATTTTAATAAAATATTTTCCTTTTTGCCAGATACATCAACCGCCACAACATGCCCGGAACCAAGCAGTGAGGCTTCAGGGACACTCACGACATCAGGTGACGTTTCTAGTGGATTATCATCAACAGAGGCTTTTACAGTAAATGAAACCACACACTCCACAACAGAATATTCGTCAAACACAATGTTAACAGATGTAGCAACTGCCACTCTATCAAAAGATGAGATCACACATCTCACAACAGACACCATGTCAACAGATTTGACGACAGATGCTCTATCAACAGATGAAATGACAACTCCCACAACAGAATATTCAACAGACGCCATGTCAACAGATGTGACAAATGACACTCTTTCAACAGAGGAAAATACACATCTCACAACAGGGTACTCAACGGACACCATATCAACAGATTTGACGACAGAGGCTCTATCAACAGATGAAATGACAACTCCCACAATAGAATATTCAACAGACGCCATGTCAACAGATGTGACAAATGACACTCTTTCAACAGAGGAAACTACACATCTCACAACAGGGTACTCAACGGACACCATATCAACAGATTTGACGACAGAGGCTCTAACAACAGATGAAATGACAACTCCCACAACAGAATATTCAACAGACGCCATGTCAACAGATTTGACAACAGAGTCTCTATCAACAGATGAAACGACAAATCCCACAACAGAATATTCAACAGACACTATATCAACAGATATGACAAGTGACACTCTATCAACAGAGGAAACCACACATCCCACAATAGAATCTTCAACAGACGCCATATCAACAGATTTGACGACAGAGTCTCTATCAACAGATGAAACGACAAATCCCACAACAGAATATTCAACAGACGCCATGTCAACAGATATGACAACTGTCACTCTATCAACAGAGGAAACCACGCATCCCACAACAGAATATTCAACAGACACCGTGTCAACAGATATGACAACTGACACTCTATCAACAGAGGAAACCACACATCCCACAATAGAATCTTCAACAGACGCCATATCAACAGATTTGACGACAGAGTCTCTATCAACAGATCAAACGACAAATCCCACAACAGAATATTCAACAGACGCCATATTAACAGATTTGACGACAGAGGCTCTATCAACAGATCAAACGACAAATCCCACAACAGAATATGCAACAGACGCCATGTCAACAGATTTGACGACAGAGGCTCTATCAACAGATCAAATGACAAATCCCACAACAGAATATTCAACAGACACCGTGTCAACAGATATGACAACTGACACTCTATCAACAGAGGAAACCACACATCCCACAATAGAATCTTCAACAGACGCCATATCAACAGATTTGACGACAGAGTCTCTATCAACAGATGAAACGACAAATCCCACAACAGAATATTCAACAGACGCCATATCAACAGATTTGACGACAGAGGCTCTATCAACAGATCAAACGACAAATCCCACAATAGAATCTTCAACAGACGCCATATCAACAGATTTGACGACAGAGTCTCTATCAACAGATCAAACGACAAATCCCACAACAGAATATTCAACAGACGCCATATCAACAGATTTGACGACAGAGGCTCTATCAACAGATCAAATGACAAATCCCACAACAGAATATTCAACAGACACCGTGTCAACAGATATGACAACTGACACTCTATCAACAGAGGAAACCACACATCCCACAATAGAATCTTCAACAGACGCCATATCAACAGATTTGACGACAGAGTCTCTATCAACAGATCAAACGACAAATCCCACAACAGAATATGCAACAGACGCCATGACAACAGATATGACAACTGACACTCTTTCAACAGATTTGATGACAGAGGCTCTAACAACAGCTGAAACGACGAACCCCACAACAGAATATTCAACAGAAACTATGTCAACCGATGTGACAACTGACGGACTGTCAACAGATGAAACCACACATCCTACAACAGAATATTCAGATTTGACGACAGAGACTCTAACAACAGATCAAACGATGAACCCCACAACAGAATATTCAACGGTGACCATGTCAAGAGATGTGACAACAGAGTCTCTATCAACAGATGAAACCACACATCCAGCAACAACATATTCAACAGATTCCGAGTCAACACGTGTGATTACAGACGTTTTATCAACAGATAAGACTTCTCGTCCTGCAACGGAACGTTCAACAGCCTCTATGAGTACAGATGTGACAACAGACGCACTATCAACGGTTGAAGCTACTCGTTTTTCTACACATTATTCAACAGACTTCGAGTCAACGCATGTGGCCACAAGCGGTCTATCAACAGATAACATATCTCGTCCTGCAACAGAATATTCAACGACCACAATGACTATAGGCGTGACAACACAGACTCTATCAACAGGTAAGACTATTCATACCACAACACCAATTTTTTTCAACTACACTTGCCCATAGTACAGATTTTACAACGTATATTGCAGGTACGTAAAATTGTAACAACCAGTCAAACTTGCTTCAAATTAAATGCTGTCCTCCGAAATTAGTCTAATACGGAATTATACCCTTTTGCCAAATATCAGACTCCCTGCGCCTGCTTTCAATATACTTGATTTAATTTAAGAGAATTAACGATACCTGTATTTTGTATCACCGGTACTTATGTACACTAGAAAATGGTTGTCCACGTAAAGGGAAGTGAAATATTATTGATTTATAATTAATATTTATCCTTTAGTTTCTTTAAAAGTTCTACAAGTATGAGAGCTCCTGTTTATCATATATATTTTGGTTACGTTTATATATCCCTAAATATGCTATATCCTACAAAGTTAACATTATTCTGCATATTGCAGTATCCTCTTAACATACGTTAATTACATTTTTGTCTTAGCACGTCTGCATCTTTTTAACACAATTTCGTTACCTTCAAAAACGCACCTCTTAACACATATATTTAAGTAATCTTAACTGTATTGTGTTCTTCGCAGATCCCAATAATTTCTCTTAATCTTTCTTTCCCCGGACGCAGCGTTGCAGCAGAAAGAAAAAAACAAAAACAAATTAAAACAAAACAAAAACTTTAGAAATTTTGACGTGAATTTGTCGTGCGTTAGACAATATAATATATCACTTTTATTTGTTTTAGGAACCAACGCAACTTCACCAGCATTATCTACTGCTCCAGCTGAAACCACATTTTACCAAACTTCTACTTCGTCGACTTTAAATCCTACAACAAAATACACAACGCAGATTACTACACAAAAAACATCACTACCACCACCAACAACAACAAAATATTGCCCCCCATCAAGTAAGGATGTTGTTTTGCCTATAAATCATGTTTGTTTATTAATTAAAATTTTTAGCCCACTTAATTTTTATAAGCATGTACTATATTTGAAATAAAAGAGTAAAATATACAATATCACAATATCAACATACTTTTAGGAACTCTTAAATTTCCGGGTAATAGTTGGAATAATATCACACTGATTTCCACAAATTCACTTAGTTCGCTATTTAAAGTTTATGATACACACACACACACACATACACACACACACACACACCACACACACACACACACACACACACACACACACACACACACACACACACACACACACACACACACATATATATATATATATATATATATATATACATATATATTATATATACATATATATATATACACACATACACAAATATATATATATATATATATACATATATCCCACCGCTGCCAATCAACTTATTAATGGCGGTGCCCCAGCATGGCCACAGCTTGTGAGCTGAAACTAGATAAATAAAAGATAATAAATAAATATATATACATATACATATATACATATATTTATATATACATATATATATATATATACACACATACACACACACACAAATATAATATATATATATATATATATATATATATATATATATATATAGATGCATAGAATATATATATACATATATTTATATATACATATATATATACACACACATACACAAATATATATATATATAAATATATATACATATACAGATATACATATATATACACACACAAATATATATATATATATATATATAGATGCATATATAAGATGCATAGAAGATGCTTGTAAAGACATGAACATGACATACGTAGGAGAGACATCTAGGGACATTGCGGAACAACTAAATAAACGTTTTAGACAATATGAAGACAGATACAGTCCTCCATACTCTACCAACATGCCAAGGACCAACATGGAGGCAACCTGGGTTAACTTGACATCCACATTTTATCCAAGCACCCAAAGGACCCAATACTCAGACTGTTTTTCATTTTATTTCATTTGATACATATATCCTCTCACCTATGCTACTAGCTGGCATATACAGGTGCTTACATTTATCAAGTATTCACCCTGAATTTATTATATATATATATTTTTTTTGTTTGTTTTGCTTGTTTCAGCTTAGAGCTGCGGCCATGCTGATGCACCGCCGTTTTGTGCTACACTGTTATTACGAAGAACCTCCTCTAATATGTGGCACTTGGTGAAGAATGGAGTTTGACATAGCTACTCTCCTTTGCACCTCTTGCCGTGAGGTAGGTTCATCTGGGACTCTCGACAGGAAGATGTCCAGCTTTGATTTAAAAATTGCTACATCTACTTTGTGAAAGTTCCTCAGACTCTCTGGGAGAATATTAAAAAGCTGTGGGCCCCTGAAACCCAGGCTGTTGCAGAAGCTGGTCCTGAAGCGTGATAGCATTGCTGGGATCTTTGGCACTATGCAGTGTCGTCCCGTTCTAGCATTGGTGTAGCTTACAATGCCAAAATTTAGCACAAATCCTTCGAGGATCTTCCAGACATATATTACTGCATACCTCTCCCGTCTTCTCTCTAGGGAGTAGAGTCTTAGCTGTTTCAACCTTTCCCAGTAGCTGAGCTGTTGCAAAGAGACGATCTTCTTTGTGAATCTTCTCTGGATTGCTTCAAGGTCCGCTGTTAATTTTACACTGGTGGGTGACCATAGCTGTGAGCAGTAATCCAGGCGGCTGAGGACGAATGTCCGCCAGAGGATCATCATGGTTTCCTTATCTCTGGTTCTGAATGTTCTTAGGATCCATCCAGCCAGTCGTCTGCACTTTGTCGCCATCCTGGTAATGCGCACTTGGAAAGAGGTATCATCACTCATGTCGATACCCAGGTCCCTCACAGACTTAGGCTCTGGGATTGAAATTCCCTGTGGACCGGTGTATCCTGTAAGTTTAATATTCAGTTTTGGATGCTGGTAGCGCAGGGTCTGGAAGTTTTCAGCATTAAACTGCATATTATTATCCTCAGCCCATATGTAGATTAAGTCCAACTCCTGCTGCAGGTGTGCAACATCGCTGGGGTTCTGTATTTTCTGCGAGACTTTCGTATCGTCTGCATAGCTTGCCAGAGTGGCTATACGGGCATTTGAGGGTATATCTGAGAGGGCCACTATAAAAAGCAGTGGTCCCAAGACAGTGCCCTGTGGAACACCGCTCACTATTTGTGTGTTCATAGAGGTGGCTCCATTAACCACGACAGCCTGACTCCCATCTTTCAGGTAGTTATGTAACCGCACTCCAAGTTTTCCAGCTATGCCGAGGTCACGCAGTTTGTGGCATATCATACCATGATTCGCCTTGTCAAAAGCTTTTGCAAAATCAAGGTAGAATACGTCCACATTTGATTTGTTGAGTAACTGCCTCAACACCCAGTCATAATGTTGTAAGAGCTGGGTCAGGCAGCTCATACCTGGTCGAAAACCATGCTGGGTATCACTCAGCAAGTTATTTTTCTCAAGGAATGCGATTAGTTTCTTTCTGACTATCCGTTCCATGACTTTGCTGATGTGTGAAGTCAGAGAGATAGGCCTATAGTTTTTGGCATCTGCTCTACTTCCCCCTTTATGTATTGGGCATATTATTCCCTCCTTCAGCTTGCTTGGCATTTTGTCATTCGCAAGAAAGCTCTGGAAGAGAATCTTGAGGGGTTTTGCCAGGGCATGCATACACGCTTTGAGGAGGATTGCTGGGAAACCATCTGGACCAGCAGTTGAGTTTGTGTCCACTTCATCTATGGCTAGTAGGACATCTTCGCTAATGTCAATACATTCTATTGTAACTGCCTCGCTGGTTATAGGTGAGGCGGCAAAGAAGTCCACTGGTTCGTTCACTTGTCTGTGTTCCAACGGGGTGGTAAAGACACTTTTGAACTGGTCATTCAGCATCTCACTGATCTTTGTTGGACTGTCTGTGAGGGAGCCATCCTTTTGGAGGAGGGGTCCTATCTTGTAGTGCACTGAGACTGTTTCTTTCGCGTAATGAAAGAAAGCCTTTGGGTTTGATTTAATGTTTTTTATAACCCAGGCTTCTTTGTCTGCTTTCTCCCTCACACACACACACACACACACACACACACACACACACACACACACACACACACACACACATATATATATATATATATATATATACACACACACAAATATATATATATACTAGCAGTATCGCCCGGCGTTGCTCGGGTTTGTAAGGGAAATAACTATAAAGCATTTTTAGAGAGTTATAGCCAAAAAATAGAAAAAAAATGATGGTAAATTTGTTTTTTAGTTAAAAAGGTCGAGTTGCGTCCCCTAGACAGTCTGTGGTTTGTGTTTCTGATTCTCGACCCCATGTCGAATTTATCGATTTTTTTCAGAACTGGGGGAACTTTTCAAAATTTTCGCTGCGTTAGTTTTGAATTATGACATTGGGCTATGTGTGTGTCAAGTTTCATCAGAATCGGTTGAAAGCCGTGGTCAGGGTGAGGGTACAACCTAACAGACACACAGAAACACACACAGACAAACTGCCGTTTATATATAGAGAGATATATAATGTTCTTTCTGGGGATAGTCATTCCATTTTAGTACCTTGTAGTTTAACACACTCACCGATAAAATTTCCACTCATTTACTCATTTTCTTTTCTAAAATTTTCATTGCGTCTTGCAACCTTTTCAATAGTTGTTGACTCTGTCTGGTATTGTTTGTTTGTGCGCACGTGTGTGGGTCAATGTGTGTGTGGATACTTACGTATGTATGTATGTATGTATGTATGTATGTATGTATGTATGTATGTATGTATGTATGTTTGCATGCATATATGTATGTGTGCGTATGTATATAGGTATGTATGCATCCTGCCTGCATATTCATGTGTTTGTGTGGATGTGTGTCTCCATATGAGTCCTACTGTGTATTGAAGTGTGTGTATGTATATATGATCATTTGTTTCAGACTTCGTTTGTGTATGTGTACTTGTCTGTTCATGTAACCTATGTACCTATCCGTCTGTAGGTCTATCTGTATACACTAATAGCATACATACATGTGCATATACATATACACATATATGCACACACACATACATACATCTATCTATATTACAACCCATTAACTAACTCTACCTGTGGGTATGGAGGCATGGTATGTACTACGCATATTTCCTATTTAGTACTGGGGATATTTCATTTATGAGGACGTACTCCTGTATTTGTCTGAGTATTGGGTCCTTTGGGTGCTTGGATAAAATGTGGATGTCAAGTTGACCCAGGTTGCCTCCATGTTGGTCCTTGGCATGTTGGTAGAGTATGGAGGACTGGATCTGTCTTCATATTGTCTGAAATGTTTATTTAGTCGTTCCGCAATGTCCCTAGATGTCTCTCCTATGTATGTCATGTTCATGTCTTTACAAGCATCTTCTATGCATCTTATACTGTAAACTACATTTCTAGTTCTACAGTTAATGCCAGGGCTAATCCTACAATACTATGTAGTTAACATTCGTGCATATGGTATTCTCAAAGGTGTACGTCCTACATAGTTGTGATCTGATGGAATTCGCAAACTTTTCAACAATCATAATATTGAGTTTGGTCTTCTTCAGAGTTATCCTAAATCTACGCGCTAGTTCAACACGGACTGTGGCCTCTACAAACATCACTCCTCGATATCTGTCAGTTTTATACCACGTGTTCACCCTGTTTGCTTTGTCACAATTTTTTTGTATCCTATTCCAGTCTTTCTTTCTATATCTAGGATAAGTGCCACTGGTATCATTGCATATAATGTTATCTAACCTCTTTCTAGCACCCCTGTATACTCGAACCTTCGAATTCTATCTTTCTGATCATATCCAGAGAATTGCATGCAGTGCATGAAGTTCTGTACCTGCTTCTTCGTTTCATAGGGTTTGCATAGTGGGGACACATTGTTCATTATCCTAACTAAGTCTACTATCAGTATGTTAATTTTCATGTGAACAACATATTTTGAAGATATGGGTTTCATGTAATAGGAGTGGAGGAGCTGCACTCTGTTGTTCACAGTCTCTAATCAAAGTTCAATATCAAGGACTGTTGGGGTGCCTAGTGGGCTAATCTATAGTTATCTTGATACTTTGGTGGACGGAGTTAGCTACTTGCTGGATGCTCTCCATTACGTTCCTCTCAGTTTCTACATTACCGTTACTAGATTTGGTCTTAACTATGATATTAATATCTACGCACCTACTATAGAGTAGAAGAGTTGTGGCTGTTCTGCTAAGGATTGCTTAAGTTTTCTGTCCCACCAGGTCATGAAGAAGCCAGCCACATCTCCAGCTACACCGAGAGCAATGGCTGCGCCTTGAACTTGCATGTATAGTTTCTTGTAAATCATTACTCTGTGGCTCTTCAAGATGCTTCTTACTCTGGCCCCTCTTGCATGTGCAATCATTTCTTTCACTTGATTGTTGTTCTCAGGGTCTTGGATGGGTACAGTCAAGCCACTGCAGCTTTCTGCGGTGCTTTTCTCCACTACTGAGGTGATGGTGAGTGGTCTTCCCCTCTGTGACCTGGTGGGGCAGAATCTACTGAGGTCATGGTCGACTAAACAGTCACTGTCGTAGCTTAGTCTAAGGAGGAGGCTCAGTTTCCTCGTGTTGATCTCACGGAATTCTACTTCACTTTCACAGATTATCTCAATGCATTTCTCCACAGCAAAATCTACGTCTATAGACGGGTAGAGTGGAATCACATCCATACTACCCACTACACAATCTGTGAGGTCGTTGGAGTGGTTGCAAGTACTGATTTTACTGAGGAGATCTTCTGTGCTCACACAGGCATCTGGGAACATTTCTATGAGAAGTTGTAACACTTACAATGTGCGATGAATAAACAGTCGCCTAAATTACGCAAAACTGAAAATAACACTGACATTTCATTTTGACACTTATATTTACCAAAATTGCATAAAAAATATCTCAAAATACTAGAGAGTAAATGTATTCCATAAGATCGCCTTTTGCTTCAATAACGGCCTCCAGACAACTTCGGAACCTCCTGCAACTCTTCAGGACGGTCTCCTTGTTAAAGTTGGTGAATGCTGCAATAATCCCTGCTTTCAGTTCATATTTGGTGTTAGAAGATGTTTTGTTGGTCTCTCTCTCAACTGTGCTTCACATATAATAATCAAGAGAGTTGCAGTCTGGAGAGTTAGGTGGCCAGATGTTAAGGGCAATGTCGTCGCAGAAATGGTCTGACAGCCATGACTGGGTTCTCCTGCTTGTGTGGTATGGTGGAGAGTTCTGTTGCTAGACATAGGATCTTCCAGCAACCAACCTCTTGATCCAGGGCACTTGATGTAGGCCTCCGTGTTGAGTTTGAGGCCGTGTTCTAAGATGAATGGAGGCATAACGTCGCCATCACTAGTGATCACTCCAAACACTCTCGGTATATGTCTGTATTGGTACATGTTCGTATTGGAGCTTTCGACGTGTATACCAAGCACTACAGCATGTCGTTTTCAAATTTCTGGCATAGTGAATTGCGTCATGTAGCTGTTTTCCTCACAGACGGTGCCCAGCTGACCCGACTAAATTGTGTAGTCGACAAAATCAAAACAAACTATGCATAGGCACGAAATTAAAAATATAAAAGGGCGACAATTTACCGATCGCACCATACATACATACATACATACATACATACATACATACATACATACATATATATATATATATATATATATATATATATAATATATATATATATATATATATATATATATATATATATTTCAACAATTGAGGGTAAAATTAATTAATTATTAATCAATTTCACCAAGTATTCAGTATGTAAAGGGACCATTTTAGGCGAATTCAAAATATTACATTATATATAAGGGCTTAGTAAAATAAATACTTTGCCACATACTGAACTCATTAGAAATAGCAGCTAAAGAAATTTCTTTAGCTATTTCTAATACTTAAAGAAGATCTCTCTCAGATAGTGTTTGCTCAAACCAACTCACAAAGGTATGGGGGAAAAAACATTAAAAAATCAAGTGCAAAGGTTATTTGAGAACGTACGTTTCTAGATTAGTCAAATCGACATTTCTTTCGTCAGCTCAGAACTCCTTGATTCGGATTTGGGAACACTGAAAGTGGGAGCATACCCTTTTGGCTTCTTATCACCTCTAGAATTCCGCTCGAACTAAAAGTGCTATCAAATTCAAAATATGCAAGCGAAGAATTTCTGCTCTCCCCTTTCCACCAGCGTGGGTTAAAATTGACAAACACTATGTTTTATCGGTGAAAACCGAAGCATTAAACAGAGAGAAATGAATTATAATTTCAACAATTGAGGGTAAAATTAATTAATTATTAATCAATTTCACCAAGTATTCAGTATGTAAAGGGACCATTTTAGGCGAATTCAAAATATTACATTATATATAAGGGCTTAGTAAAATAAATTACTTTGCCACATACTGAACTCATTAGAAATAGCAGCTAAAGAAATTTCTTTAGCTATTTCTAATACTTAAAGAAGATCTCTCTCAGATAGTGTTTGCTCAAACCAACTCACAAAGGTATGGGGGAAAAAACATTAAAAAATCAAGTGCAAAGGTTATTTGTGAGTTGGTTTGAGCAAACACTATCTGAGAGAGATCTTCTTTAAGTATTAGAAATAGCTAAAGAAATTTCTTTAGCTGCTATTTCTAATGAGTTCAGTATGTGGCAAAGTAATTTATTTTACTAAGCCCTTATATATAATATATATATATATAATATATATATATATATATATATATGTATATATATATATAATTCAAAACAGGCAACTGAAAAAATCATCGGAAGTAAAGTATATAATGTCCATATGTTAACTCTAGAGTTTTTAGAACAGTATTAAACTGACTTCCACGACTTCACGTAGTTCACTACGTTTTATATAGCACCTACATTGCTAGAAACAAGAGTTATGAAAGGTAGGCAAAACATTTTCCATTAGTCATTCGTCAGTACATGTGTTTCATTTTTAAATAGATTAAGTTTGAACCTGAAAACAAACTGGACTCTAACAATTTCCACTAACATTATGTGTGGCTATCGCATTCACATGTTACATAATAATTTTAAGAAAAGACTGCACATTATTGCAGCCTTTACAACTGAAAGATAATTGAGTACATATCAGAAATAATGCTCTGTTTCTTTCCACCTCTATCTCTCTCTTCTTTTTGTCTCTCTCTCCCATATGTACATACACACGTCTTATATATCGTTAAAATAACATGGCTGAATAAAAGTCTTTACCGCACTCTCACTTACCTGAATGGATCCGAAATAAATATGGATACAGATCCTCACCACTTTTAGTTTTAATATGAAAACCGATAAACTAGCTTTTAACAACGAATACATTTATAATTGAAATATTAATCGTTTTTATTAACATTAATTTTTCTTTTTCTTTTCAATGTTACAGATTTGTTGGACCATAGTAACACACGATACTTGTATAGTTCCTGGTCACCATACATTTACCCATCTATTGATATCAACATAGGACAAAGAACACTGAACTACTTTCGTGTATGTACTAGTATATTTTACAAGATTTACATTCCCAATCTGCATTCCACCTGTACATTCCTACGATATATTCCCAATCATAGAAACAGCAAATGAACTCTAAAATATATGCACGAAACAATTTCAGTACTAAAGATTTAAATTCATAAATACGCTCGCTATAATTATATTAAATCAATAACAACGTTTTTATTTGCATTCATATTTTTCTGCTTGTATAATTCTAGGTGTTGCATCTGCTTATTATTAAAGTATTTAGTTAAGAACTTCTCTCACAATGGGAATCTTTTTCTGTCATCGCTTAGTCTTAACTTTTGTAATGGCTGCTTTATCTTTAACTGGAAAATCCAGATAAATCTTTAGATTTATAAATCCTTGATGGTTTTTGCCTCTTCACTTTTAACATTGGCTTGGTGCTCTCTTTGATGTTCTTACATATTTCTTTATCATAATATTCAAATAATTCCACTGCTTTATATTGTAAATATAAGAGGTGCAGCAATATCAGAGGAATGTTATCAGAGAAAGTAATCTTTGTGAGTGGCAGATTTATAGGTACAATAAACACTGGAAATGTACAGAAATAGACTACGCCAGATGCCAAGTGGGATGCTTAGAAGTAGTTGATAGCTTCCGCTACCTGCGTGACTAAGTCAGCTGTGGAAGCGGACGCTCCATGAGCGTCGCTGCTAGAATAAGAATAGGCTGGGCAAAGCTCAAAGAAATTCTACCTTTGTTGGTAACAAAGAGTGAAAAGCAGATTGTATGATGCCTGTGTGTGTACAGCTATACTACACGGCTGTGAAATATGGACCGACTGCAGAGGACATATGAAGGTTTGAAAGAAAGGAAGCTAGTGCGTTTTGCTGGATGTGCAATGTCAGTGAGCATGTACAACAGAGTGTAAACATCCAGATAGAAATATTGGGCATAACAGGCAACAAATGTGGTGTACAAGAGAGAAAACTACGCTGGTGTGGACATGTGATGCGTATGGGTGAAGACAGCTGCGTAAAGAAGTGCCCGTCTCTAACTGTGGAGGGGACATGAGGAAGAGGTAGACCCAGGAAGACGTGGAACGAGGTGGTCAAACAGGATCTTTAGACGGTGGGTCTCACTGAGGCGATGACAAGTGATCGAGATCTTTGGCGATTTGCTGATTTCAAGCTAAGTGAAATCATAATTATTGCCAGTACCGGTGACATGCAAAAGGCATCTGTGCCAGCGTCACGTAAAATGCGCCCACTACACTCGTGGCGTTAGGAAGGGCATTTAGCCGTAGAAACCAAGCCAAAATAGACAGAAGCCTGTTACAGCCCTCCGGCTTACCAGGTCCAGCTAAATCGTCTAACTCATGCCAGCATGAAAAATGGATGTTAAATGATGCAAATGAGGATGAAGGTATCTCTCTCTCTCTCTCTGTCTATCTATATATGTGACTGTGTGGTAAAAAACTTGCCTCTCAACCACGTGGTTCTGGGTTTAGTCCGACTGCGTGGCATCTTGGGCAGGTGTCTTCTACTATGGCCTCAGGCTGACTAAGGACTTGTGAGTGGATTTGGTAGACAGATACTAAGACTGGTTGATTACATAACATTTGGTTTCTCTGGTGTCATCTCTTTATTTCTTCGCTCTCTCTCTCTATATATATATCTTAATGTGCTTAAATCCTCGTACATTAGCTGTTTGGCAAAAGATACCGATAATATAAGTCTCAGTGTCAATGTGTTCGACTGAAACCCTTCAAGGCTGTACCCCAGCATGGCCGCAGTCACATGATTGAAACAAGTAAAAGATAAAGATACATATGACAGTTGAGTAACTAGTATCGTTATCTATAGTAGCTTATTTATTTATAACTTATTAAGCTAAAAGCGTTACAAGTTATAAGAGAAAAAAAAATAAATAAAAGCAGCAAAATATCAGTTACGGTGTGAAAAAGTTAACTTGGTAAGCATGTGGTTTCAGATTTAGTCCCACTGCGCAACACCTTGGTAAGTGTCTTTTAATATAGTTCTGGACCGACTAAAGCTCTGGGAATAAATTTGGTTGGCGGAAATTGTGTGAAAGTCTGTTTTGTGTGTGTGTGTGTGTGTGTGTGTGTGTGTGTGTGTGTGTGTGTGTGTGTGTGTGTGCGTAAGTGTTTTTGTGTGCGTGTGAGTGTGTTTGTGTGTTTGTGTAACCAAAATGTAAATTTTTTATCAATACTTTCATTTTACTTAAAAGGATATTTGCACAGAACGTATTGATAATATAGGAACGGTGCTATCTAGTAAGCATATCGGTTAACTGATTAAATCAGATGTAAAGGAAGTGGAAATTGTGAATGACCATAATTATTGGTTGTATATTAAATTGTTTTGTTTATTGTTATATTTATCGTCTGATTTTAAGGAGACAACTAAATGCTAATGTTAATGTATTAATCATGAATTCCGCCGAGGTCGACTTTGCCTTTCAGCCATTCGAGGTTAATAAAATCAGTACCAACTGAACACTGAGTCGATGTAATCGACTAGCCTCCTTCACCCAAATGTCAGGCCTTGTGCTTATAGTAGAAAAATATTAGCTGCGAATGAGTAAATAAACTGCTTTAATATTAACTAAACAAAATTATTGACAAACAAAGCACGAAATGGTAATCATTTTAATTAACGACCACGATATTCTTTATCTGTTTCTGGATTTGTTTTCGTATTTCAGGAATACACTTATGATTAAATCCTAACATCTTATTCTAGCTGAAAATCTGCTAAAGAACTGGTAGCTTACACAAATCGTGACTAATTATAATTAGAAACTATTAATTCAAAATTCTTTTCTCGAAATATTTGATTGCAATGCCAATATAAATATCTTTTAATGACCTACTTGTTCTCAACTATGTTATGTAATTTTGTTTTGTCAGATCTATGCTGGTGGATATTTATCAGAGAATACTAGGCTCAGCTACGAGCCGTATAGTTTATATGACAATACAAACTATGTTATTGCTCCATATTGGGCAGATTTATGGTATGAATATCAGAACGTTAAATACAGCATTTATGAAAAATACACAACAAGTGGAATAAATAACAATGTATTGAGTAAACTGAGAGAAATTGATGCAAAAATCGATATGTATGCAAATATTAGATCTTTCGAATCTGTCTGGGCACTTTTGGTGACATGGGAAAATATACGTCATTATTCCCTAATAGGACAATCAAGGGTAAGTTATTATATTTAATCTCATGAATGTAATTATTTTAAGTTTACCAAATTAAAAAAAAAATATTTAGCAATGCCGATTCATTCTTATTGAATTTACGTTCTTAAATCAATGAATCAACGTTCTTAAATAGTAAATTTTTAGTTTATTTTAAAATATTTTACTGCTTGCAACTATTTCACTGTTTCTTTTTGTAATAAATCGGTTGAAATGAAATGTGGTTACACTGCCAAAAGTGTAGTGTTCATTTGTGGAGTATAAATTTTTAAGATTTTATCGGCTGGCCGAAACATTATAAAGGGAAGTCAATATAAATATAAAATCAAATTGAGGATCCATCTTATAAAATTAATAGCAGAAAGTTTGGTAATATTTTTGAATTATATTATGTAATTTAAAGTTATTAAAAAGAGAGCTAAACTTAATGTAAAACAGTGGTTCTAGGAAAAGTGGAGCGATCACAATCTGTGACATATCTTCTTGATAAAATTCATCTGCGATCGACGATTGCGATAACAATACTATTTTGTTGTAATAAGAAGTTTTCCCTTTTAGGAAAGGAATGTCAAAAATTGTACGAGCGTAGTTTTCACAAAAATTTTAATCATAACCTTATTTTTGCACCTTAGGAAGAAAATCCAGGTATTACATTCCAAATGTTACTGGTCACAGACGGCTCCTCAACATATTTGCTTTATTTCTACAAACCATGTGAAATGGATATGAACATTGATGTGAAGGCCTTAATGGGCTTTAACTTGGGCGGTAACAAGCGTTTCACGCATAGAGACTCACTGAAGACGAATAGTTTGGTAAATATAGATATAAAGGAAGGAAATACAGGTGAGATATCGAATACTCCTATTCATATTTAATAAAAATCTGATAAGTTTTGTGAAAATATTACTAAAGCATTGAAACCGATCAAAAGTCTTACTAACATATATGTCATAAACAAAAGTGTCAGTTAGTCGGTAAATATTGCTGAAATTATATATAAACGGAATTTTTGAACAATGAAGTGAAACACTTTTAGTCTAAATTACAACAAAAGTTATTTCCCAAATCTCTTGATTCCATTATATTCCTTCAGTTTCATTTTAAGAGTGTTACTGTCATTATTTTATTTCATTCATGGTTGTTGGGCTCAAACTTGTCTACTTAGCCACACCTCAACCCAATTATAAGCTACAGATTCATCCAGCACAAGATCACTTGGAAGTTAATTCACATTTACATCAAATTAAAATTGTTTCAATAAACTAATTATAATAAATTTACGAAATTACAAGCCTGTAGATTTTACTCGGCAAATACATAAGCTTTATACTACAAATATATAGGTTATATATTACAAATAATTAAAGAACTAGTCCCGTACTGAAGTCGATCTAATCGACTGGCCCTCTCTCGAACACTTTCGGGCCTTGTTCCTAAAGTAGAAAAGAATATAACTTTTACATTATAAGTATATCGGTCATTATCAACTTCACTGAACTGATGCAGTCAGTCGTTGGGATGCCACGCTAGATGCTTTTACACTCAGCTGTGTTGTGACATGTCCAATCCTTGATGCTGCCTCCCTCTTTCCCTCTTCCTCAACGGTGATTGAAGTATGTTTTGGACAGCAAATTAAGGTGACTGTCGTCTTTTTACCAACACGAGAAGAGATTCCTTTCTACCTGCGTGTTTGTTTTGTGCTCTATATACGGGATATGTTGCAGCCCTCAGAATTATTTGTGCAAAGATTCCTGGATTCTTCGATCCATATCAGCTGTAAGATTCCAGCTCTTACATTTATACAGAAGAGCTGAAGCCACTAAGGACTTGTACACTCTGAGAGGCCAAACTGAGTCTTGTTATCCCTTTTGAGATGTGCTGTCCTTGGTCACAAGAAATCCCAGGTACTTCAATCTATCCACTTCATCAAGTCTTTCTGTAGTTGGATGCTGTATTCCAGTTGTTACTATTAAGCAGGATCTTCCTGTTTTCTGTGGTGATCACCAACCTGTATCCTCCTAATACAGTCCCAAGTCTGGTGGTGAGCTCTTACAGTTCTCTTCACTGCTTCCTAACATGCTAATATAAGCAAGGTGCAGGTTAGAAATGGACCTTCCTCGAATGAAAAGAAAGTTCTGGAAGTCTTGGGGTGCATTATGTTCTTCAGGAAGACGATGATAAGCACCGAAGAAAGGAGCCATCCTTGCCGTCCGCTGTTGTCATGAAGAATCCTCCGATGTTGTTCAGAAGAACTGCGCTGTTTCAGTTTTCATACAATGCTTGGATTATTTCGATGAGGTTGCTATCGTAGTTGTAATTCTTTATCACCTGCCTCAACACAGTCAAAGGCCTTTTAAAAGTCGATGAAGTTGTGATAGAGGTCAGAGGGGTGCTGCAGATATTTCTCAGTGAGAAGTATGATGGTAAATATATCTGCTTCACCTTTTCCTTTTAGGTTTAAATCCTGTCCCGCAAGAAGTTTTTCTGCCTTCCCTTCCCTTGAACTCATGCAATAGAATTCTTAGCAATACTTTGTTGGGTTGGCTAATATGCACTAAATATATACCCGAAAGAAAGGTCAGCACACTGTCAAACAAGATTTCCAGGGACAGAAAAATCCTCATGAGACACAGGTCAAAGAACTCAGAGCGGTTGAATAGGCAACTGAAGAATAGAGAGAAGTCTATCCTAACACGGACGCTCCTAGAAATTGAAAGCAAGATCGAACTCTCTCACGAAAGAGAAAGAGGAGAGATAGAGAGAGAGAGAGAGAGAAGGGCTGCGGAAAGCATAAAAACAAATTCCAAAGCTTTCTATAAATTCGCAAAGGAAACAGCCACAATACAATATAAGATAGGTCCATTGTTCCAAAGGAATGACTCACTGACGGCAGACCCAGGGAGGATAAGCAAGATACTTAGTGAACAATTAAAAAATATCTCCACTTATCCCCTTAGATACATGCAGATAAAAAGTCCAGCTGAATTCTTTGATATTGCAGCTCTAAAAAAAAAATAGAGGCGCCAGCCATCGTTTACACCAACATTGAGCAAACAGATGTAAAAGCGGCCATAGATGAAATGAGCTCAGGCTCTGCCACCGGTCCTGATGGCTTCTTAGCTATTCTCCTAAAGTCATGTATACAGGTTTTAGCGAAACCACTTCAAACTCTTTTCCAAAGTTGCTTTGCATGTGGTATACTTCCTAAAAAGCTGAAAAAAAAAGCATTATGCCCTACCCACAAAAGTGGAAGTAGAGAAGAGGACAAAAACTACAGGCCAATCTCTCTGACTTCATACATCAGCAAAGTCATGGAGCGAATCATGAGAAAGAAGCTGATAATATTCCTAGAAGGAAATAATACTCAGCATGACTTCCGTCCAGGAAGAAGCTGCCTTACACAGCTCATACAGCACTATAACTGGGTTTTGAAACAGATGCTTGACATTCAGATGTCAGTATGATATACCTTGACTTCGCAAAGTCATTTGATAAGGTGGATCATGACATGTTAGGCCATAAGCTGCGAGACCTTGGCATTGCTGTTAAACTGAGAGAGTGGCTGCATGGCTCCCTTAAACAAAGTCAGGTAGTTGCAGCCAATGATGCTCTTTCTGAAGAAGCCCAAGCCCTAATGTAGCAGTCTCAGGAAAGGAAGAATGCTACTGCTATTTAGCCCCAGGAAACATCATCAAGTTGGAAACGTTAGACAAGCGCTCGTTATCTTTAAGTTGCCACATTAAGTTGGTTAGAAACCATCACTTTATCGTGCTGCTACAATATACGTCTCACTGAGAGATTTAGAAATGCAATATTTCTAAATTTGTATATCAGTGAATTTATTTCACTTGAAATTCTATGAATTTTCAAAGGCAAATAAGCATCGACAGCTAGCAAGCCAAGCTACACCGAACTGATGACTCTCAAACTAGTCTCTTTGGTGGGCAGTAGTGCTTATCTCCCCTATTTGAAAACTTAAAGACACAGAACTCTTGTGTCACGTAGCCAACAAGAAACGATATTTTCTGGGGCTAAATAACAGTAGTATTCTTCCCTTTCCTGGGACTGCCACATTGATTTGGCAACAAACCATCACTTTATCGTGCTGCTACTGTATCAATCTCTCTCAGAGATTTGGAAATGCAATATTTCTAATTATATATATATAAATATATAACTTAGAATAACTTAGAAAGGTTTTGATCAGTATTGTCTAACTTAATAGCACCACCTGGCGAAGTCTTTCAATTCAGGATTTGGGCACCGAGGCCCATTCGAGCAGAGAGGTATTGTTTGCGGAGACATATCCGGGTGTGGGTGGTTTGTCCGGGACTGTTTGAAGGAATTTGTCCAAAGACTTCTTGAATTTTGTTACACACATATATATTACTTTCGAAGAAATACATAGGTATAATACTATAAAAGTATAGGTTTTCCACGATTTATTTCTCATATCCACTTCACGTATATATCAAGAAGAATGGAAGAAGCATGATAGAAACATTTTTGACTAAATGAATTTCTGTTTAAAATCTACCTTAAATCTAACAAAAATCTAAAAATGTGTAACATGTTTTCTAAAATGACTAAAATAGATTTTATAAGTTTTAACCAGCCGTTCTTGATTATTCTATCAGAACATAGCTTTTCTTTTCGACTGCAAAGTAACGCAAACAACATTTTTATGTTAAGAAACGGTAACATTCAATGTCATAAACTTTTATATTTTGTCAGGCTTCACTGGCGTATGGCTGTTTGATTTGAGGGGTCGATATCAAAGAACTTCCAAATTAAGTTGTTTCAAATGGTTTGTCGAAGATAATGGTGTCTGGAGATTTAATACTTGTCCTTGTTCGTTCTGGCAAGCTTGGACAGATTTCCGATTCTTCTATGACTGGTGGAGCGGTTGCTTCTATTCTATAACATCTCAACCAATGGTAATTTATTCCTTCAAAATTTTAAAACAAAGCAAAGAGAATAAAAATATTTTTACTTTATTTTATTGTTTCATTTTAATTATAATTTCAGTTTACCATATCCATATTATTTATATTTACCTGCTAGTTAATCACGATCAATTGTTTGTTTGTGTATGTGTGTGTGTGTGTGTGTGTGTGTGTGTGTGCGCACAAACACACGCATGCATATCTATCCATCTGTTTGTCTATTTTTCTATGTATGTATGCATGTATGTATGTATATATCTATCTATGTACTCCATCGGTTATGACGACGAAGGTCCAGCTGATACAATCAACGGAATAGCTTGCTCTGGAAATTAACGTGCAAGTGGCTGAGCACTCCACAGGCATCTGTACCCTTAATGTAGTTCTCAGGGAGATTCAGCGTGACACAGAGTGTGACAAGGCTGGCCCTTTGCAATACAGATACTACTCATATCTGCCAGGTGAGTGGACTGGAGCAACATGAAATAAAGTTTCTTGCTCAAGGACACAACACATCGCCGGGAATTGCACTCACGACCTTACGATCGTGAGCCAAATGCCCTAACCACTAAGCCACGCGACTTATATATATATATATATATTATATATATATATATATATATATATATATATATATATATAGATAGATAGATAGATAGGTAGATAGATAGATAGATAGATATAGATATATCTAAACAGAGTTAGCGGTTATGGTAATCGACTAAGGTATAAAATATCCGCATATACTATCTGTATCCATTACCTGTATTGTCCCCGGGCATTGGTGTGCAGGCACACAATACACGTAGATACAGATAACACCAGAGTAAACAAGAGTTTATCAGGAACCAAAATAAACAATTAGAAAATGGATAAAATCACAGATTAACAAACACATCAGTTGGACCACATTTATAGCTTGTTTTTTAATACAAATCATGGCTTAACAAAATATGTGACGTAGCATATCTTACGGCCGTTACTGACCAGGTTGCCAAAATGCGAGAATAATGTCCTTCATCTTCATAGGGTATTCGAATTAAGGCAACGGATCTTCATCAGAGTGGAAAAAAAGGAGCATACAATATAAACAAAAGGAAGAAGGAAAGAAAACATGGCTTATACAAATAGTCTTGAAGCCCAATAGGTTAAGAGCAAATAATTACCATCAGGAGCTCTATGTAAGAGTGAGCTAATAATTGTCTAGGGGATACTACAATTTATTAGCGGATAGGTGCAATTTGAAGATGGGGGTCAGGATGTTTACAGAAGAGAAGTTATCTAGAAACTATAATTATGGAAAATACTAGCATGATTATCAAAGGGCAGTACCTATGCTAACGGGGTAAACTCAATTAAAAGTAAACAATTAACGTGGGGTGCTTAAGAAAAAATTACGCACAGAAATTAATACCGAGAGTCCCACCTATGGTCCACAATAGAGCAAATCTAAGTCCAGTGGTCTCCACAACTGGTGAGTTACAATTTGAACCGAGATCACAAGTTTAAACCGTTACAAATGATTTGTTTATAAAATAAACAAGAAACGAAAAAAGAAAAAAGATACGGGGGAGAAGTTAATGAATAGATAGTGTGGGGTCGTTTATGTCCTTCAGCATCTTAACGTTATAACATGAATGAGGGAGGATTTAGGGTTAAGGGTTCAGAACTGTGATACACACGTGCAGTTGAGAAGAATCAAATATAGTGGCTTTGAATAAAGAATCATGAAAATACGTTTTTCTGTCTCTGCTCTATTTATATAAACTGCAAGGACACCAAGGAATTCCCGAAGTAAATCCAGGAGCATGCGCATCCATGCTTATGTTGATATCAGCTGGCCAAAAACTGAGGGCTAGCTTTGTACAGCATCCATGAATGTTTCTCTACTTATATAATTTACCTTTACAGACACACACACAGACACAGACACAGACACACACACACACACACACACACACACACACACACACAAACACACCCACACATGTATGCATATATCATTGTATGTATGTATGTATGTTTGCATAATGTATGTGCATAAAGAAATTTTATAGTTATGTACGTACATATATACTATTATTATTGCAGTCTATAGATTAGTGATTATTGTCAATTGTTTATAGAATAACATATGTTAACAAATGGATTTCATTCTCCTTTAACAAAAAAAAAAAAAATTTAAATTAAAAATACTATAAATAAGTAATATTTTGCTTTCTCTTTTAAGAAATGTTGTTATTCGTCGTGGTCGTGGTGGTGGTGGGGGCGATGGCTTTCGTATGGTGTACACCAGAAATACAACTACTTCTTCGATCGTCGAAGATGGCTTCAGTACGACGATAAACCATTTAATGACTGTTGTATGCAAAACAATATGTGTTACCTTTACAGATGGAGACGGCCTAGAAACTTCTGTTGGGGTTACAGGAGTCCCTTCAGAGGTAAGATATTCTATACTCCTTTGCTCTTATAAAGAAAACAGCATTCTTCATTTCTAAATGCCAAAATTAAGATGCTTACAAATTGAGTATTTTGGAATATGGTAGAAATTCATTACAATCCTACTTTGCAATTTCAGGTATTTAAAAAAAAAATTATAAATATTTCATTAATTAAAGGCAGATTAATCAGTGACGACTAAAATAAAACTGGTTACAGTTATGCATACCTATTTCTTTATTACCCACAAGGGGCCAAACATAGAAGGGACAAACAAGGACAGACATAGGTATTAAGTCGATTACATCGACCCCAATGCGTAACTGGTACTTAATTTATCGACCCCGAAAGGATGAAAGGTAAAGTCGACCTCGGCGGAATTTGAACTCACAACGTAGCGGCAGACGAAATACCGATAAGCATTTCGCCCGGCGTGCTAACGATTCTGCCAAGTCGCCGCCTTCAGTTATGCATACCACGTTCGTGTACACTTAGATATTGTTACATCTTCTGTGGTAAAGTGTCTCGAGAAGAAATTCTCCATATAGACTGTGTGTGTGAACAACCTGTTTCTGCAGATTCGCGCATAATCGGCTCCGCACGAAATTTATCCGTCGTTCATTTAAAAATTATCATTCTTCTACATAAAGGACATAAAATAAATATGGTGGCATGTACTAAACTTTGGCAAACTAGAATTAATTAGTCGAAGATACAATAAGCAACCAAGATTAAAATAAAGATGGTGCATGGCAAAACTGCTGACACGTAAGCGCTAAAATGATTTGCATATCTCTGGTACATTTTAACAAGCCATGAATGTTTTATTGTTTAATATTTTGTCGTTTACTACTTACTCAAAATAGCTTACTTTTATGATAGTAGGCCTGTGGACTCTTAGCCCAGAAGCGTGGATGCAGCGGACATATACCAGGGAATCAAAATACAAAACATGAAAATAACACGCAATTTGGAATTAAAAAATACAATGAAAAGTCAAAGAAAATAGGACAGAGATACATAAGAACAAGCAACCACTGGGGGCATTTTGACAAAATGAAATTATCTGGGACGGATATTTCTGGTAATTTCAACAACACTGGCAGTTTTGCCAGTATCTGTAATAAGACGAATGTGATCTATGGGCTTCTGAGAAAGAAAATAAATGCAGTAAAGATATACTATGTGGAGTGGTATTCTCTTATAGAAAGGATACATCGAGAAATGAACAAGAAAATAGCAACATACGGCAGGACATTACCTCTGTCGCATTTGAAATAGCCCTTTCCGATGAAAGAGCATTTGAAGTAGCTCCTTCTGGCGTGTATAGAGCAACTTCAACTTAAGTCTTTGAGACCAAGGAAGAGGTGGTATAGCATCACATGGAACTGCTACAGCATGTATAGCCTGATGTTGGTGCTGCAATAAAGTGGGATAACAGAATATAAAGGTTAATGCTAGGGGAAAATTCCTAATACTCTCTACCCTTGGTTTGTTGAGCCCTTTGCGGCAATAAACGGGGAGCTAATGTGGTAAATAACTAGCAAAAAGTGCAATCAGGTGGCATTTGAATGGATATGCAGCTTCGTGTCAATAGATTTAGATGTGTTGACGTCTGCGAGACTAGGCTTTCCAGGATGTATTAAGCGCCCCCTTCTTGACATATATAAGTTGTACACATCTTATAAATGGCGACTTTGTTCTGGATTTCGAGATATGGACCATCATTTTAGACACATGTAGAGGGTTTGTATGTCTGTAGTCTTGAATTGAATAGCAATTAAAATGATGACTGCGGACTAGTGTTCGTTTAAAGTTTAGTTAGTGTAGGGTAGCCAAGGTGTGTGTGACGTCTGAAACAGTCAGAGGAACGCTATAATTATGTGGGAATATATGACTGGAGTGGTCTGAGTGTTGAATATTCGCAAAATCTTCTTACACCGCTACAACTTTCTACCAAGTTCTGACATGAAAATCTGTCAGTCAAAAGGTAAAGATACGATAAAAGACTACTGGTTGGACAATAAGAACGTTTGACCGCTTACCTTGAGGGTATTTATCCCGACTGTTTGTGTTAAGAGTTCAAATACCACCATGGCTTATTTGGGTGGTAGACTTATTTAGTCGCCCAGTTTAAGACCATCACTTGCTAACTGGAGCCCTTAGCGATGAAGTTCAATTTGTTGCAGGCGTTAAAGAGCAAGTCTATGATCTCAGTGGAGATATATTCCACATATCACTTACAAAGGCTTTGTCAGTGATTTGGTGCACATGCCGTTTCCTTCCGACTGAAAATCAAAATTAAAAAAAAATATATTTCTGTAACGATTCAGATTATTATTCAATTTTAACCAACTAAAGATCTACCTATCTATATGTCTTTCTGTCTATCTATTCCTATTTCTCTTATGTTATGTTAAGTCATCCAACTTAATAAAAAAAATACATTAAGTAATCACGTCATACTAGGGTCTATTTTATTTGCTTATTATTGCAATATTGTATACTAATACCAATTAAATGTTTCGATTTTCCATTCGCATAAAATATTTTCTAAATAGAACATATTAAGTGAAATAAATATTTTTGATTTATTTGTCATTGATTTCAACATATTTATAGCTTGGATGTTTGGCGATCCTCATATTCAAACTCTCGATGGTCTGAAATACTCCTTTAATGGTTTGGGTGAATATACCTTAATAAGAGTACATAATAAAACCACAGGCATAAATATGCTAGAAATTCAAGCAAGGACCGCTCAAGCGAAAAATTCAAATGGTACTCTGATTAACGCTACAATATTTTCGGCTTTTGCAATGAAAGACTTCCTTACCAATGCCTCTGCACAGGTTGAACTAGCTTCTGATGAAAAGAGTAAGTTTTATTACTTTGTCAAACTTGATTTCATTTTACATGTATATTGATGAAGTTTTGTAGTGAATAAAATCTGACTCTTGTTTCATAAAGCAATTTAAATTTTATGTTGTGTACTATTCTTTAATATCTATTACACATTTTAAGGCTGTAATCTGGTAGGATCGTTAGCACGCCGGGCAAAAAGCTTAGCGGCATTTCGTCCGTCTTTATGTTATCAGTTTCAATTCCGTCGAATCGACTTTGTCTTTCATAATTTCAGGGGGCGATAAAAAACAATACCAGTCGAGCACTGGTTCGATGTAATCGATTTATCGTTACCTTCGAAACAGCTTGTCTTCTGCCAAAATTTGAAATGAATATTTGTTAGAGTTGTTTAGTAAATTTCCATGTTGTTTAAAAGTTCCAATATACATTTTCTATTCATTTCTGTTTCAGCTTTGGTCATCTACCACAAAGGTATTGATAAAACATCTGAATTTCAAAGTAATTCTGACTATAAGCTGACTGACCCCGCCTTGGTTATTACCAGAAAGAACGACAACAAAACTGACCAGTCGGTGTCGCTAACATTCACATCTGGTAAGCTCATTTAATGTAAATCTTAGATAAAATTGTTTTAGTCTCGATATACACTTGTTCGAAGTATTGTAATATGATATTAATATTTTGTATTTCGGTGCCTTCCACGATCCCGCTCCATGACTATAGTCGTGTGTCGATATCATGCACATTATTTATCACATATTGTTATGACTTTGCCAATTAGATGACTGGTATAATAATATATCTGAAACAGATAAGTAATGCTAGAGCCTATTTCTAAATAGTGAAATCAACGGCAAAATCATATCATTTCCACGGGGACAAAACAGATAAGTTGAGTTTTTCATGAACTTGTTTCACTTAAATCTCCCTGTCCGTGGGTAGCAAATGTATTTCTTTCAGACTTTTTTTCGATAATCCCTTCATACAAAAGCAGCTTTAGTATAGAAATGGGATCTTAGAGCAAAAGCAGAGTTTTTTCCCCACTGCTATGAGAGATGTTTTAGTGAATACCGCTTCATGTTTTTGATTCGTCTCGAAAATTTCGACAGCAAAACTCATATATTGCATTTTGTAACATACTGTACCTTAGCCATGGACGGGATATATAGAACACCGAACTGAAACTCCTATAACATGAGCCAAAAAAGCGTTTATACAAAATTTCTGTGGGTTCAAACTCTTTGATTGTTTGTCGAACGAGAACTCTGCTGAGACACAGTAAAAAATTTACCGATTCCTGATAGCGGTACACATTTACTACGTGCCACGCAGTGATCACTCCTGAAACTAATTATGTATACTGAATCTGTTTAAACAGAATCCGTTGAATTTGTAAACTTATCAGAATAATCAAATACTGTTGAATCTGACACTTTGGAAAACTTTGGATTTGAAGAATGTTCAGGATCATCCGTATATGCAGCAATAATCTTGCTAATGAATCGTCGAATATTATATATATATATATGCGTGTGTGTGTTTGTGTGTTTGTGTGTGTGTGTGTGTGTGTACATATATATATATCTGCAAAATTATGACAAAATTATGCAACGGTTCCTAGCCAGATTAAGAAATCTAACAGTGTTATATCACAAGTAAAATAAATAAGAATTATTAACACATCAAGGACCGAAACATTTTGCTTGGTAAACGTCATAGAATAAATTGAGATGCGTAATATTTCAGTCAAGCTAGGCACAGTATACTGATAAAACATTAAAATATTGCAAACTATTTTGATCGCGAAATTAAAATAATCGATATTTTATACTTATACATGGCTAAAACACCCGCAACTTCTAGCAAAATGTTATAATAGAAACAATTTCATAATCTCCTTCAGCCGAAGATGCTGATAACATTGACAATATTGTCACATAGAACTTCGTTTATGTACGACAATTCAATAGCATTCACGTTAAGATTATCTAAACGATCATTCTCCACGGTGTTGCATAGAAAACCCCTTAAACTTCTGAGGGTACAAAAAAAAAAACCCCTTCAAAATATACAACGAGGCAGAAAACGTGAGTAAAATTTGAAGTGTATTTCTAACTTAAATATTACATGTCGATGCTTAGTTATTCGCACAGCAATTATTCAAACAGAAATTTTGCCCGAAATTCCCATTTTGTGCAATGGGAGCCATCAACCATACTCGGGCTTTCTCTTCTCGTACACTGAAAAGTATGAGAAAAAAATCAGGGACAAATAAGGAAGTAAACGGAGAAGCTTAACTTGAAGTATTATTTCTGACCTATTATCAAATGTCGACATGTAGTTCATTGCACAAGTTGTTCGAATACAACGTTACTACTTTGAAAGTAAACCACGAATACAGAATTAATGGAACGTGTTGGATGACATTAAGATAAAATGTTGCAAGGACGAAAAAAAAGGGTCAAGGCAAGTATAAATGGCTAGTCTTGCCCTGGACGGACACCACTAATGCTTTTAGCTGACCATAATAGTTAAAACCCTGTTATTACGAATATCATCTTAGTTTCAGATACAATCTAAGAAAACGATATGACTGTCATCGAACAGAAACAGAAAACTAATTAAGGCGGTGAGCTAGCAGAAACATTAGCACGTCGGGCGAAATGCTTAGCGGTATTTTGGCTACCTTACGTTGTGAGTTCAAATTCCGCCGAGGTCGACTTTGCCTTTCATCCTTTCGGGGTCGATAAATTTAGTACCAGTTACGCCCTGGGGTCGATTTAATCGAATTAATCCCTTTGTCTGTCCATGTTTGTCCCCTCTATGTTTAGCCTCTTGTGGGTAATAAAGAAATAAGAAATAAGAAACAGAAAACTAATCAAATGTTTGAAAAATATTTCCAAAACAATATGTTAGAAAGGAAATCAGTTCTTTCTAGTTGTGTTAGATATGGCTATGATACATTTCGCAGTTAATTATTTTCAACATTATATTTCGAAGTAAGTGCAAAGAGGTTATAATTATTCTCATCTTTCTAGGTGTTGATATATCAGTGGCGGTTGGTATTCGCATGCTTACGGTAACTGTGAGTTTACCAGAAGGCTACAAAAACACTACGGCAACCAGCGGTCTGATGGGAGTGTACAATGATGATAAGAATGATGATCTCACAACACCAAACGGAACTGTATTGCCTGTAAATTCTAATGAAAGGGATATTTTTTATAATTTTGGTCGACTTTGTAAGTAAAATAATTGTATTATGTTCGCCACTAGTCAGCTGTTCTGATTTTTTAATGTATTGTTATCATAAATTAATGCCTGTAGAACAAGCGTAACTGGTCAACAAAATGAAACTTTTTTTAATCATCAGAGTTGCTAATTGACATTTTTGGGTTAATTTTTGATGCTCATTACAAATCTGAAGTCCGATTTCCTCTATCAGGTCACATTTTCATGTTAATGATACCTACTGTTTTAACTTAAAGGATAAGTAAAGCATATCTATATAAAGTATACAAGATACGATAATTGCATGGCTTTTTATTGTACAAAATTAAAATTATTGTGTCCAAATAAGTTAGAATACACTTAAATGCATAACAACTAAAAATATTTGGGATTTGGACTTTCTATGATGTTTTGTCTCAGGTTCATCCCTGTATAACATCCAACAGTAGTCAGCTAACATTCCTGCATTCCAAAATCCTTGATATCGTTGTTCATCGATGCAATATCTTGATGAAAGCGTTTCCCTTGCTCATCAGACACTGCTCCAAGGTTCTCTGCAAAAAAGTACAGATGTGAATCAAGGAAATGGACTTTTAGTGACATCCAACAGCCCATTGCAACGTAGGAGTCTAGAAGACATTTCACTCCATTTCTAAACTCTAGAGATCTCTTGTTGCCTAGGAAATTTTCACACAGCCATTTGAAGGATTCTCAGGCTTTAAGCTAAATCTCATCCAGTGCTGTAAGGAAGTGGTGGTCCTTCTGGAGTTCTTTTATCTGTGGACCTAGGAATACGCCCTCCTTCAGTTTTGCCTCGGTGATTTTTGGAAATTTGGCCTTCACATATTCGAAACCTTTTGAGCTTTTCCTGGCAAGAGTCTTCACAAATTGTTTCATGAGGCCACGCTTTATGTGAAGAGGGGAAAGAAGAAGATTTTCTGGGTTTAAAAGTGGCTTACTCTGGACGTTAGAAACTCCTGGCTCATATGATTTTCGCAAAGGCCACTCTGATTGCACATAGTGCTTGTTAGTTGCACGACTGTCCCATAGGCATAAAAAGCAACAACATTTGGTGAACCCAGATTGCATTCCCATCAACATCCCAATCACCTTCAAGTTTCCACATGTTTTCCAGCTGTAGTTTGCATACTTTATGGCATTGAGGAGTACTTGCATGTTTTCATAACACTCATTCATGTTCACTGAATGTCTTATGCGAATGGATGGTTTCTTATTGCCGTTGTGTAGTAGTACTGCCTTGAGGCTTCTCTTAGATCAATCAATGAATAAGCGCCATTCAGCTGGAACATGCTCTTGGAACAAACAGCGAAATAACTCATCTGTGTTATTACTGAAACAAAGTGGTCCCTCAACAGAGAAGCATGAAGTCAGATCCCTATTTCTCTTCCTGAAATGAGTAATACAAACATCTTTCTTAAGCAGACACTTTTCTTGTAGGCGAGTTCAGCTTTATCCTTCGACAATGACAAGTCTCTGACTAAATCATTTAACTCTCCTTGAGAAAATTTCTGTGGTACGTCTTCATTTTCAATCGTGAAATCTGTATCCACTTCGATCTCTTCCACAGCAGTAGTATTTTCTTCGGGAAATACATCTTCATCAGACAACTGAAGGCTATTTTCTGGTGGTATTGGAATAAGAAGATCATCATCGTTATGTGGTACTGGTTCTATTGCTGATTCCAAGTTGGGATACACAATCTTATGCTTGGTCTTTACAGTAAACCCACATACATTATTAACGTTGTAGAAATAACAGTCCATGAAATGATCCTTTGGCTCTCTCCATATCATAAGTATTGCAAACGGCATTGTGCTCTTCCTCTTATTTAGCCAATCCCTTAATCCATTTGAACAAACTGAGCAGATGAAGTGTGGGACCCAACTCTTATCTTGATCCCCGAGAAAGCAGCCAAAATATAACTGGTGGATCTTCTTGATTTCACTTTTGATGGTAAATGAACCACAGACATAACAAAATATATCAGGACTGTTCTTGAAATACCTTGAGATAGAATTTACCTGTACAAGACGTTTACGTGTAGCGATACTGCTGATGGGAGTTATATACCTCTCTGATCTCATCAGAAAAACTGTGCCTGAAAGAAGGAAACCGATTATATTTTTGAAATCTGCAGACAAAACTACATATAAAACACCATATAATATCCCTGATGAAAATTGGCTGTTGACCAGTGTTATCTATTGTGTTGGTTGTTTTTCTATTGTCACAATTATTTTGTTATACTTTTAGGCATTTCATTGTATTGAACCATTTAGACATTTTATTGCATTGAAAACTGATCTGCCATTCAGTAATACAATAACAATAGTTGAAGCCCTGAACAGTCAGATAAGAGAAGAGTCATTACATCCACTGAGTCAAATAGGAAACTAATGGTTGGAATATTGAGAGAAATTAATGCTTGTCATTTCATTCAGTCTCAGCTCAAGTAGAAAACCATAAATATGAGACGATAATACGTTAATGTTCATTTATTTGTTTGTTTGTTAGTGTGTGTGTATGTGTGTGTGCGTATAGATACATGTTCTGTATACTGACAAAGGAGACAAAAGCTCCCCACGTCAAGTAAGGTTACATGAGACACCTGCATTAATATAAATAAGAGTGGAAAATACTCTAAAAAGCCACTATGTTACTGAAAGAACAGCAGGCTTATCAGAATATTTTTCGACTCTTATTCACGCACACATGTGGAGGCGCAATGGCAGCATTTGAACTAAGAAGAACGAAATTCTGCAAAATTATTTTGCCCGGCGTGCTAACGATACTGTCAACTCGCCGTCTTATTCCAATTAAAGAATCGATTATTTGCAGGAATTATTGTAGTTGGAAATATCCGACACCTGACACATGCCCTAAAATTCTAATCTCCCAGTTAGATTCTGGCTCCACATAAATGGGTATGTTTATCGCTGAATATACATAACAGAGACAGGAATATTTTGTGACAAGTTATAATATTTTAATTTTTAGCCAGGAGGAAAGGCTGCGTCCCTTTACAGTTACTACAAAGCGTGTGGGACGAGCAAAGAAAAGAAAGTATCTTAGAAACTTTGACCTGTCCCGAATGATTACAAGAGGGTCGATTCTGAAAAATGCCCCACTCGGAATGCAACGACGAGGTATAAGTACCGTACCACAAGGCATCTAATACAATACTCTTACATTTCTGCTAATCACAAAGAAGAAAAAACTAAGTTAATCCTGACGGATTTTGTGCACAGAGAATCACTGCAGATAACGCAAAGGATTTTATGTACGCGCTGAGCGGCCTGCCAATACACTATCTGAGCATCTAAAATTAAGAGTCCCATTCACGGTTCAAAAAGTAGCATGGCTATGTTGTTTAGAAGCTCACTTTGTAAACACGAGCTTAAGGGTTCAGCCACACTGTACAACACACTGGGCGTATCTTTTGCTATAGACCAATAACTTGTGAGCAATTTTGGCACATGGGAACTGTGAAAGTCCATTCTGTGTGTGTGGCAGTGGTTAGGGCAGCGGACTCGCGGTCGTAGGATCGTGGTTTCGATTCCCAGACCGGGCGTTGTGAGTGTTTATTGAGCGAAAACACCTGAAGCTCCACGAGGCTCCGGCAGGGATGTTGACGATCCCTGCTGTAATCTTTCGCCACAATTTTCTCGCACTCTTTCTTCTGTTGGCCTGCTCGCTTAGCCAGCGGGGTGGCGTCACGTGATGGCTAAAACAATGCGAAGCGCATTGGGACCAGCGATGTGTAGCAACATCTGATAGCCTGGTCGGTCACGTGATCACGTGATATATATGTATATATGTATGTATGTATATATGTATGTATGCATGCATGTATGTATGTATGCATGCATGAATGTATGTATGTATGTATATATGTGTGTGTATGTGCACGCGTGTGTGTGGGACCTTGAATAATGTATCAATAACGTATTATGTCGTATTCTTGGCGTTCAATATTTCAGTTGACTGTGGGTTATATAGTTTCACTACATCTTTTAAGTTTATAAAACAAAGTCAAGAGCTTTATACTTAAAAACTATTGCTATGATATAATTTGTATTATTTCACCTCTTTATCTGTTTTGCATATTAAACTAATACCAACATTGTTTTGTCATTTCTTCCCAGGGGCTATAAATACTTCACTGTTTAAATATCCGAAGGGTTTTTCAAATGCTGACTTTACCGACACTTCTTTCGTTCCCCTTTTTATTGATAAAACCTCGGCGATTTACAACAAATCTTTAGAGATATGTAAAGCAGATGACAACGCTTGTATTTATGACTACATAGCAACTGGTGATGAAAGTATTGCTAAAGCAACTGAATCCCTTGATAAAGAAGCTAAAGACGATTTCGAAGCAGCAAGTAAGCAATATGATTTTATTTTTTTCAGTTTCTGGTTTCCGCCTTGCGGGAAAAAATATTTTGACTAATCAGTGTCATAAGATCTACCCTAATAGCTAAAGTTGGGTGAGTGGGGGGGGGTCTTGAATGATTTCTAACAATATCTATGTAGCATAGACAAGATAACTATTCGATCCATGTTATAGTTCATATTCACTGTTATGTTGCCGAAGATTGAGGTCTGTGTTCATGATGATTATGATGATCACGATGAAGATGCTGATAATAATAATAATAATAATAATAATAATAATAATAATAATAATAATAATAATAATGATAATAATAATAGTAATAATAATAATAATAATAATAATAATAATAATATTGATAATAATAATAATAATAATGATAATAATAATAATAATAGTAATAATAATAATATTAATAGTACTAATAATAATAGTAATAGTACTAATAATAATAGTAATAATAATAATAATAGTAATAATAATAATAATGATAATAATAATAATAATAATAATAATAATCATAATAATAATAATAATAATAGTAATAATAATAATAGTAATAATGATTATAATAATGATAATAATATTAACAATAATAATACTAATAATAATAATAATAATAATAGTTTCAAATTTTGGCACAAGGTTGGTGATCTAGGTGAAGGGAATAAGTCAATTACACTAACTCCAGTACTTTACTGGTACTTTATTTTGACGACCCCGAAAGGATGAATACAAAGTTGACATTGAGGGGATTTGAATGCAGAACGCAATGAGCCCTTAAACATTCTGCTTGATGTGCCGGCGATTATGCCCACTCGCCAGTTCCGTGAATTATTCATTCCATTGTTGGTCTCCTAGCAATAAAAGGAATCAATCTAGCATATATATATATATATATATATATATATACATGTACTGTGATAATTAGAGATCAGGCCCAGAATAACCCTTACAGCAACTGTAAGTGTTATTACGCGACTGACCTTATAGTACGCAACTGACCTTCGGTAATATGCGATGCATACTTGCACTCATTATTTCTATCTTTTGTATCGTCTATAGAATGAAAATAATAGCGTTTGATATACGATTTCATTGCAATTCTAGAATGGCTTAAGCACTCATACGCAGCAATTGAACACAGCCAAAAAGACGTTATTCATTACAGCGATTGATGAAACCAGAGCCTAATACTACACTGAGTGCATTGCACATGGTGAAGTTTATGATTGGCTGTTGTCTGAATTATATTGTTTCAGACGGTATAAATTAAGATGGTAGCACACTAAGATTTTGCAATTTATGTGAGCTGAAGTTAAAATCTGGATATATTTTAACCTTCTCTCTTCCACTGATATCTTTAATAATATGATCGATATTATTTTATATGTCGACTGAATTTAACTAATTTCCCCATAAATTTCGGTAAGTTAGTATATATACAGGGAAGATAAAATTTCAGATGTTTTGAGAAAGTTATTTATCAGAAAAAGAACAAAAAATCTTTTGAAATAAATTTCAAAACTATTAGTTGCGTCAGCTTTTAAATTACTTTTAAATTACTGAGATTATTGATGACAATTCTGCTTTATCACAGGAAACACAGCCCCTGAAATTTCTGGTGAAAAAACTGTTAAAATAAATATAAATGAAACAGCCACTGCCATTCTCAATGTCACAGATAATGAAAAGGATGATATCACAATCACAAAGCAACAAGGTGGCGAATATTTTAATGTCAGTAAAAACGGATCCGATATTACATTATCAATATATTTAATGCATTCAAATGCAGTTAATATCAGGTGAGTTAAAGAGGAATTTCTATTCATGTTATTTCATTTTATCATTGAGGCAAATTAATGAAACTTTGCAGAGCTCTTAAATTCACAGAATACTGATGTTCTGGTACAATAAAATGTCAGTGCTGCAGCTCGATTTCAAGTGACAGAAGACTTCATATCGAATTGACTTGAGATTTGAAACTTCTGGAGAAGTTAACCCTGAAACTTTTCGTTGTGTATATTTGGTAGAGCAATTTACATTTGGTATGCAAAAAGATTCCTCTTCGAAAAGCCAGCAGTGTTTTTATGGTTAAACAGTATCAACAGTGATTTTATTGCAACTGGAATACTCGTGGAACTTAAAGCTTTCAAACCATAAGAATTTAACATATGCTAAAATAAAATCACTTAATTTAGTTTAAACGGCAATAAAATCAAATCAGTTTAGTCTATAACCATTTCTATAATTAAATCTATAATTAAATCTATCAATTAAGTCAAATCAATTGAATTGAACGAATGCTAAAATCAAATAAAATCAAATAAGAAATAAAAATTAACTTAAGTCTAATCAGTGGTAAGATTAATTTGTTTAATTTTAACGAATGATGGATTTGTTTGAAGTTTAATCGGCGATAAATTTTAAATACTCCAGAAACACATGCATACATTGGCAGTACTTACATACATACATACATACATACATACATACTACATACATACATACATACATACATACATACATACATACATACATACATACATGCATACATACATACATACATACATACATACACAACCAGATTACAAGTTCAGGTTTATATCTGTACTTATTGGTACCCTGGAATATGTAACACACTGCCTAAATACCAATCTTGAGAAATTAGGTTTCTCAAAACCAGAAAGGAGAAAGCTAATTCGAAGACTACAGATCCATTCCATCATTGGAACTGTAAAAATCTGTAAAAGCTTCCAGAAGTTTATCATTTAAATATATGTGAGCATGTCTAGATATGCAACTATATGCATGAGAATACATACATAAAACATACAAATCTGCGCATACATACTGTTGTGTGGAGGCCCTCAGACAATAAGTAGGCTAGTCCAATATGTACAAATAGTGGACATGATAGCTAGTCAGAGAAGCGTCGCGTAGAGCGAGCCGGCGCCGTCGATAGTCTAGACGTCCAGTCCTTTTGAATCGAATCGTCGGAAGTGAGTAGAGGTACGTTATTAGCGAAGTCCCGCCATCCGAACATGCGATATAACATGCATATATACTTACATACATACTTACATACATATATACATACATACAAAAATTCCCTGTTGTTGATGTTGAAATTCCAATGAAGCAGACTTGGATCTAGGTTAGAAACCTGTTCTTTCTCTATTGGCAAGGAATCTTGAAATAAACTGAATAAGACACACACGCACACGCACACGCACACGCACACGCACACGCACACGCACACACACACACACCACACACACACACACACACACACACACACACCACACACACACACACACACATATATATATGATAGAAAGCAGTGGGGCACCGAAATATTTCATCTTGTTACCGCTTTGATATATACAAAAACTGCCAAGAAACTGACTAAGATTTAAAAGTTAACTTAAATTGTCGGAATCCGTGTTTGATCTTGGCAGAATAGCTTGTTTATTTACAATACTGCCTTAACGTAAACGGCTTGAAATTATTTGCAAACTTTGCAGATAGTGGTTTTTGTAAGAATTTTTTCTAATCACTTGCAGAAATTTGCAAGTAGTTGCGTGTTATATTATGTTTTCATCATGAACAAGGATATGAAGAATATAGACATATAAGATATTTATGATAATTTCAAAGATCCATTATCTTTGTCACCGATTTCAAAGATCCATCCTTATTTGTAAACTGATTGCGTTGCTACTTATTCTTGGTTTCGTGATGTTAAACGAATATCACTTTAATTCTTGGACTCAGAATCTCTGATTATGGTTCCTGGTAATCCTAGATAATAAATTGATAAAACGCAACATTTCTCTTCAAGATCACAAAATATTTAAGCTCTTACCAACATTTGAAAACCTATGGTTATCAGCGTATTGTTCCCTCTTTCTACATATTTTATCGCTACTAGGACATAGTTGGACTTATGTTCATGCTCTCTAAGCAGATAATTCTCATATGTATTCCTGAACATACTTTTTCTGGAAACCAGAAGATACGGTTATGACAGAAATAAATTCGATCACAGAACTGCTTAGAGTATATTTATTACGAAACAGAAATGTGGTCGTCGTAATCATCATCATCACTATCATCATCGACGACGACGACGACGACAACAACAACAACAATAACAAGTTTTCAAGATAAGTGTTGAAATGACATAACAGAATTCTTTAAAATACGTTGTATGTTTAATTAATGCATATACTGATATTGGTATTTATCTGTTACAGCATTGTCGCTAATGATGTCAAAAATGCTTCTTCTGCCGAATTCGTTATGAGTATTGTGCTATGCAGTGGATGTTCTAATCACGGAAACTGCAGAGAAGATAACACTGAAAATGAAAACTTTTTTCTGCAGTCATGTGACTGCAATGAAGAATATGCTGGTGAGAATTATAAATTGTGTGAATAAATTCATATGAATATTTTATTTATAATAATATGATGCATACTGTGAAAAAACAGCTGCTGACTAAATCTATGTGCCTAGCCAAACCCAATCTATATGAGAAATTAGACAAATGAAATGTAGTGGCAATTTAAAGCAGTAAAGATTTTGGCGGTATCTAGCATGTGAACCTCCGATGCTCATTGTTCATGTCTCAACAAAATATATGTTTCTACTCAGGTTTCTACGGCAAGAAAGTATTTCAGTACATGCTGCAGTGTCCTATCCTGATGCAATATGTAATAACCTGAAGAAATGGTTCAACCTAACTACATTATATATGAATTTTTTGCCATTTATTATTATTATTATTGTCATTGACCCGTTACAAATTGATCGGTGTTAGAGCAGGCTTCATGATTTGCACTTTTATAAACACAATGTTATTTTGTGTAAAGTTATTGTAGTTAGATTTGCTATTGCTGCAATGTCTTAGATCATCTTTGATTGTGTAGGCATATCATGAAAGGGATTTTTTCATTGATTATTACCCCTCTTTAGTGATACATAGGACTACATTATCATTTTAATATGAAAATGGATGGGTATCTAGCCACTGCTTTTAAATGACCATGTAAAGCAAGTTTCACCTCTGTATAATTATATGCTTATGTGCACGTGGCTACTACTCCTGATCCAGACAAGAGCTACCAAACTGATTGACATAAAGTTATCCACAAATACTGTCCAAATGTTGGCCCTGGGATGTACCATTGTCTTTTCTTTCTATTTTTACGAAGGTTACTGTAATAGTTTATATTCTTTGAAGACATCTAGGTTTTGAAGATAGCTGGGTTCTCTTCTAACTCATCACTCATTCTATCATCACTTTTATTGTGTATACAATCCAGCACATTCCCTAATCACTACGTCCAGCTCTTTCCCACCCTTTAAACGGTGTTTTTTTCAAAGTTTCGAGAGGAACAGTATATCAGAGTATATTATATCAGAGAAGCAGTAAAGTATATATTTGGGGGCCTGGAAAGGCTAAGAGCAGAAGTGAAAAGTTCTTAATAAAATAACTATTATTCTCTAAACATACCTCACTTGATCGAAAGATCAAGAAATTGATTATTGATTCTCGCTAGTACATTATCACATTAATAATATTATAGTCAAATAGCATTATTTTGATGAAGCATGTCTGATATATGTATATATATATATCGTTTTGGGAAACATATTCTGTTGTGCTGAAATATATTCTGTTGTGTCTGGGGAGAGTCATTCTCTTTTAGTGCCTAATTTAACATACTCACCGGTAAAATTTCCACTCATTTCCATCTCCCAGACACAACGGTATAACGCGAGGAAGTGGTACATGTAAAGCATTAGCAGATGCTCAGGGAAGGAAAGAAAGGTGGTTTTACGTTTCGAGCAAAGCTCTTCTTCAGAAACAAGACGGAAAAAATCGCCAACGCTTCACAAGTGGTTACATTTTGAAACAAAAAATATATGTTTTAAATATTTTTTAAAGTCAAAACAAGTTATAAAATAGTAAAATGTAATCCGATGATTAGTATTCATATCTAGTATTTCAATATTTAAGAGGTGACAGCGATCGATATCTTTCTCATGTAGATTTTCTGAAGAAGAGGTCTTAACTATGAAATAGTTTAAATACCATATAATAGAACTAAACACCGACCCAAATTATTCATGTTTTATAACTTGTATTGTTTTCGTTTTAAAAAAATACGATAATATACGTTATTTCATTATGAACACTATATCAAAGTAAAATTACTCTTATATTTAATGAATAAATCAACTTCAGTGAAGCATTGGATTGAAAACCAGTCCGAAATTATTATAAATTCTCTAAAAATTGTCGTTCTAATAATAATGTTACGTTTTAATCAACAGGTGATAACTGTGAAAAAGACTTTGATGGATGCAGCGGTGATCCTTGCCCTGGAGTAGGAAAATGTGAAGACTTAAAACCAGAAGAGCACAAAGCCCAAAATACATCTTTCCGATGTGATTGTCCACAGGGCTACACATTAAACAACGCAACATCTCGTTGTCTAGGTAACACCTGTCTACTCACAGTATTCTAATCCTAACACCGAACAACATTCAGTTCACTTCATCTTAATATATCTTTTATTTACTGCAATGAGGAGTTTCTTTCGGATTCAAAGAACAGTATCTGCAAATGTTTAAACAGCAATTAATAAGCTAAGCATAAACTGTAATTAATAATTAATAAACAAAATTTATGATAACTTAAAAATTTATTATACTAACTCAGTTACAATACCTATACATTTATAATGCAGTAAAGTAGAAATATGGATACTGTAGAAAAATAATTTTAAGCATTTGTTTCTTTTTTCTCTTACATTTATAAGTTAAAATATCATTAGGCTCAAATATCATTTTCCACATTAGGGAGTCAGTCAAATAATTAACAGGTATACACTGGGTCGAGGTTGTCATCTAATCTATTAGAAACCTCATATAATAGAATACAGAGTCTATATATTGTTATACGGTGACTTCGTCTAATAATACTATAAAACATTACGAGCTGTGATAGGATTGTGTGGTGAAAGAATTAACTTCGAAAGTAAGTACTTCCGATTCAATCCAGCTATACTGTATTGAGAGAAGCATCATTTACAACAGTCTCGAATCAACCAAATCTGAGTGAGTGACATTCATAAGAAAACATATTGAAACCTGAGAGAACAAAGTTTTCTTTTTTTTGTGTAATGACATTCATTCATTGCTACAAACATAATCTCCTCATTAGCAGCCTTTAACGGTATTCCACTGAAAGCATTTGAACTATGTCTCCGGTTTGACAATAACCCCCTTTTTCCTCGCTTTACAACTTTTTTTGAAGGCTATGAAAAGAGTTATAGATAATGCCTTTTCCACGTGGCAGATTTAAAATATATATAAAAAAATAATGAAGATACGCTGACCCATGTTACTTTTACTATCAGTCCAAACTGTTACAAGTATTTCAGGTAGATCTTCATTTCCTCCGGACATCATGAATAGATAATGGATGTGTACGTAACCATCTTTGTTCCAACTACACGATCAAAGAATACACATAATTACTTACAACCATATTCATCACGAGAGTTTATGTACACACTCACACACACACGCATATACGCACGCACATGCGCACACACATACTCATACACACACATACATACACATATCTTGGTACTTTGCATACGACAAATATCTGTCTGCTCATAAAAGCTCCTATGCTACTTGTTCTGGCTACCGTGTATTATTTTGAAACCTGTAGAGTTAACAATATGGGATATTTATGTATTCAGTATTTCGTGTAGAGTAGGATAAATATATAAATAATGAGAAATACTTTAAGAATGGAGATTTTAGATGTTTGTAGTTCTATTACTATATGTTTTAGCATGACATGCATTTTTATGAGATCACCTTACTACATCTATGAGTTATTTTCAAATTTTTATGGATCTTTTCTCTTTGGTTGCACTTTTTGAAATTTTAACATTAAGTGAAAATTTTCAGATTAAGTAACATTGATGTAATTTTTCACGCTGAATATCTGGATCCAAATAACTTATTCCAGAAAAATGTTTAAAAATAGTTGCAGATGTTTAAAATTTGTTAATTTTTACCCCCGTCAGAAAACATGTTATGGAAGCTGTCATTTTATGTATATCATTTTGTGCACAAGACAACGAAACAATGTCAACATTGCGAATTTACTCTCCATTTGTTGCGTGTGGATACCAGCTTTCGAGTTAATAAACCCAACGCTGTGGTTTACTGTTCTATGTTCAAAATTATTATCAGCAATTTCAGGATTGTGAGACAAATCGCTGAACACTGGTTTTTAGAAGAATCTATTCTCATATGCTTTCCTCCTATGTATCAAACGAAAACACACTGTAAATTATCAGTTTGTAAATACAACGTAAGCTACCACGTGGCTGAACAGGATAGCAACACACGGGTAAGCAGCTTGATGACAACTTGACTTATTACTATGGAAACAGGCAATATTAATAAATATGCCTATGGCTTTCGATTGGATAAAATTATCCCAAATTTGCAAACTTTAATAGTTATCAACTATTTATATATTGATTTATGGCGACGATCAATGGCATTTCAATAATTAGCATACAAAAGTACATCAATACATCAAATCTGAAATCAAGCAAACTTGAAGCAATTGAAAAGGGGAAGACAAACAGAAAAGAACCATAATATTTATAATAGCCATGGAACCATTAATTCGACAGGCATATTTCTTGAGGTAAATTCTGCATTATTTTTTATCGGATTTCCTTGTCGTTTCGACTTTTACACCAATCAAAAAGTTATGTTGGATTAATGGGCAGTACTTAGAAATTCTTGCAAACTGCTAGATAGATGAATGTAGTGATACAGCAGGAACTTGAGAGGGATAGTTTTGTTCGTTGTTTACATATCAGTGCAGGTGAACATTTAAGGTGGGAAAGAAAAAGAAAAAGAAAAAGAAAAGAAAAGAACAGGGAGCTGTATTCAGTCAAGTGTATGCTGTCAACTGAGCGCGGACAGGAAGATAGGAAGAATGAAAAAAGATACAAGAACTTGGGAATACGGGAAAAACAGAAAAGGGAAAACATACACTGTATTATGGATAAGAAATATTTAGTTGATAAGAGAATAATCCCCAACCCATGTTTCTCTAATAAATAGACAAAAGCTTTAAATAAAACGGTAAGTAAAACTTTGTTCTTATCATTAATAGTTTCATCCCAATAGAACTCACGATTTTATCTCCTACCATTTCTTTTAAGAATTAAGAATTTTAATACGAGAAGATGGAATAAACAAGTTTGATGAACATCTATATTCAATGATAATTTTATTTTCTTCATTCGGTCAGATATAAATGAATGTCTAACGAATACAATATGTGAACACAATTGTACAAATACCAAGGGCAGTTTCGAATGTTCGTGCCGGTCTGGTTATGAACTTGTTAATAATACACGATGTGAAAGTAGGTATCACTCCCATACTCGTTCTTATTGCAAGTGCATTTTCTTTTGTAAACATGTTCCTATATAAAGTTTTCATATATATTATGTATTTCTAATGTAATTACATATATTAATGTAAATATGTATGTATATATATATATATATATATATATATACGTATTTCAAAATAGAAAATTACCCTTTAACAGGTAATTTTTACTTGCTAGAAATAGCAGCCAACACGGCCAAAAACCACAATTTTATAGCAAATTTCGAAGTAGATGAAAAATAAAAATCTTTACCTTGTTATTTAACGGTAATGCCATGGATTCAAATTTCTTTAGCAAATAATATTGCTTGCCATTATTTAATAGATAATTTAGCAAGACCATATTATCTACCAGGCGAATTCTCGTCAGTAACCGGCCTAAACAACTAACTTATAATTCAGAGACAAGATAACACGTGTCCCATCATTATATGTTATAATTTTTAAAATACCGCGCGCAGGCACATTTACAGTCAGCAATAGATACAATGCCGAGCTGAAACTTCGAGAATGCTAAGAACATATTCATAAGGTACATATATATATACATATATATATATATATATATATATATATATATATACAGAGAGAGAGAGAGAGAAGAGAGAGAGAGAGAGAGAGAGAGAGAGAGAGAGAGAGAGAAATAAATAAATAGATAGACAGAAACAAAGGTGATTTTATAATGTAAATATGACTACCAATGGCTCATAGTTTCAGGTCTGGTTTTATTATGACTACGATAGTTTCTGTCCCTTAGGAAATAGTTTCCTGCCTAGCTTCATTTCCGAGGTCTACTCGTCTTTTATTATCGGAATTACTTTGTTTCTACTCGAATGTAGACGCAATAATTTTGATATATTCAAAATACCAAGTATTCGAAAACGAAATTTGCAATTGAACCATTGTATTTTTAGATATCAAGCTAATATTAGGAAAACTGGTATATATTATTTATTGATTGAAGTATTATTAAAGAGTTATTTAAAAAAAAAACTATTAGACAATTTTGAAAACTGATCCACAGTGGAGTCTGGTATAGCTTTAAGAGCTATTTTGATATCAGAAAAACTAAAACTGTATGCATAACGCAGCAGTTGTTTTGTGTAGACGATTCGCTACAGGGATCATCTAAAAAAGAAATAATATCAAAATAGTTCTTCGACTGAATTATATTTATTTAATGAAGACTTTTCGATAAAATTGCATCGTTAATTCGGAATCACAGAGAAATTAAACAGTCAATATATGATGTTAAGTGATCCTTAAACGTTTAAATATGCTTTTGAAAGACACAAACATCTGTTGAAATAATTGGACCTTTATTTATAGATCAGCAGTACATACACGTTTTGATAGAAAAATTTTACAAATTTTGAGAAACCGTGAAATAGTACTTTTTATGCAATATCTCGAAGCACACATAAAGCTTTACATAATAGCATGTAAATAAAAGTTTGGAAACCCCTTTTGGATTGAAACAGTGAAACACCTGTCATGCTTACAAATGTGTCCCACTACCAGTCTTTGTTTTTTTCTGTCCCAATGAGTTTCTTTTCATCCCAATATTTACAAGCTATTATTTATAGCTTTATGTATTTTCTTCGAGATTTTCCAGAAAAGTTTTAATAAATATTTTGGATAATTCAATCAAACTGAAAATATGGTAAGCGTCAATGAGTCAACAATTAACTGGCACTGTCAGTTACGAAGACGATTTTTCGAGCTGATCCAAACAATTCAATTTTGCCAAATGCGCTGATTAGAATAACGTATTTTGCTGAAGTACACAACGCGCTATCGAGAATGAAACTCACGACTTTACGATCATGAAGCAAATAAGCTAAGTACTAAACCATGGGCCTTTCCTACGAGTCAACAATATTACAAATATTTCAGAATTCCCAATGAAATATAGCGCTCTAATAATTTATGAAACATGATTACGACAATCATTGATCTAATACCAGAGCTATGAGTGACAATAAAGATAAAAATGTTATTCTTTCTTCTCTCTGGGCATCAATCAAAAAGGTAATCATAAATAAATTTAAATCTCAAGTAACAAAATTTAAAGTGAATGAATTTAATTTCGAGATTTTGCCTCAATTTCAGATATCAATGAATGCAATCTCAACATTCATAATTGCAAACAATTGTGTAATGATACCGAAGGTAGTTATACCTGTGATTGCTACGAGGGATATTCATTACAAAGCAATGGCAGCTGTACAAAGAATGATGTTCCAGGTAAGATATATTACTGTTGTATGCAAGTTTTCCCTTATTTTTCAATTTAATGAAGTTCTTGTCAAAGGAAGCAGGACTCGAAATCTAATAGAATCTACTAGCAATCACACACACACACACACACACACACACACACACACACACACACACACACACACACACACACACACACACACACACACACACACACACACACACACACACACACACACACACACTCGAGGGACGGACAGAGAATTACACAATTTCTAATGAATTACATTTTGACTCAAGCTCATCCATGTGAGGGGTCAGATTTCGAATGAAAATTGTATAATAGTCTGAGTAACGCTTGTGTGCGTGTATGTTTATATCTATATATATGTATATGTCTCTGTGTGTGTGTGATATGTATGTATGTATGTATGTATGTATGTATGTATGTATCTATCTAGCTATCTATATATTTACATACACACACACACACACATATAGATACATTTCGTGTCTCTCTCAAACTCGGTTTGTGACTCAATAACAATACATAACAAACTATCCAAAGGAATGTCACTTAATAGATAGAATATCTGTTTGAATTTTCATAGATATTGTCCATGGAGTAAATTGTATTCCACCCAACCAAGAGCAGAAATAGTTTAGATGTCACCTTCGCACAAAAATAAAACAGGTACTTGCATTCTATACGGTGAAAGTAACGCTGACGATTTTCTCAGACGGAAACCTAATTGAATTTGTGATATATATGTCCCAGGGAAGTTTATAGATTTGCAGTCTGAGGGAATAAATCGAGCTCCACCCACATCGAACTTTTACAAAACAAAGTAAGAATCCATTCAAAGAGATTTTCTTGACAATAAATAACAGGTAAATTTCTCTATCCAAGAGAAATATAAAACCTTGAGCAAATTTTTCATTAATTCAAGCTTTAAAATTTTACCCAGAAAGATCTCTAGAAAGAAATTTAATTCCCAGAGGAATGAAGTGTTTTATTTTTTTAAACGGGCGATAGAACGAATGACTCAAATCACTTCAATAGAAAACTGAAAGACATTAGAAAAAATTCCGTCTTAAAAGTGACTTCCTAGAAATATTACACAAAATGAAACATTCCAATGAAAAAAGATCAGGAAGAGAACCTAGGCTGTACATATATCATAAACGAATTTTAAAGATTTCTTTATATTTTCTGAATTGGCAGCTACAGAATTATACAAAATATGGCCAGTTTTCTTGGAAGATAGCTCAACATTTACTGTAAATGACAAAAGGTTTCATAGAATACTAAATGAGCTGTTTGAAGGCCTCTATTGTACATTTGCAAGTATATAAGATAAATACTTTGGCGCCATAACCTCACACAATGAAGTATTGTTTAACTCTTCATAAAAGTGTAAGATGTGATATCGACCATAGATATAATGAGTTAAATTCAGCAAATGACATTGACTGATTGTAAGTGTGGCTAATGATTCGAATCACCAGCACCTAATTAAACAGTGGAGAGTTGTTAATTACTTCGGTGCAGGAGTTATTTAGGCCATCTAAGGAGAGCGTGTGTGTATGCACGTATGTGCATTTACATAGGCTATATATGTAAATACAAGATTTTTATGGTTTACTTTCTATCGCAGGTAACTCTGTTTGTTTTAACGAATGCAATGGAACTGCTGGGTGTCGAGTGGTGAACGGACAACCTGTGTGTTTTTGTAATAGCGGTTACACTTTAAAAGATAATACATCTTGTGTTGGTAAGTAATAATTACTATAGAAGATACTGCATTGTATATGTTATATTCTACTGTTTGCTGTCCACATCACATTTATGAGTATAATTTCAAAATATAGATATGCTATCATTAATTACTGCAGCATTCCACGAAGGTATCAATAATTGCGACCATTAATGTTTCGTTGTATTTTGGGATAAAAAATCTAGATATATATATACATACACACACACACACACACACATATATATATATATATAATATATATATATATATATATATATGTGT
>NC_043002.1:32758084-32760584 GCF_006345805.1 Octopus sinensis | reverse complement strand
CAAATGAAATATATCAAGTGAAGCAGTGTGAAGAGAGGAAATACTGTTAATAAATCAAGTCTCCACAACTTACATTTTCTTAGAAGTAAAAATCTTGTAAGGGTTTGTTTCAATAATTGACATGTTTTGCCATACTGCCTTTTTAATATATTACCAACTGAATTTATAAATTTTTACAGATATTGATGAATGCCAGGAGACATCTAATAGTTCGTGCCCACAGGACTGCGTAAACTATGCGGGTGACTATGAGTGCAAATGTCAAAGTGGCTATGAAGGGAATGGAACTACCTGTGAAGGTAAGACAGACTACTATTTAGCGCCCCAACTAGTCTTCTAAACAATAATTGTTGTAAAATGTATTTGTCTTGTAGAATGTTTGCCGCTGGCTGCGAACTTTTAGTTTTCCAGTAATCAAAAATGCTGTTTGAAGAGCTAGACATATTACAGATAAACTACCAAGTTTACCAAGATGGTAGACATCAGATGAGATGTTTGGGGTCCACTTTCCCCTATTCAACAAAATATTCTTTCAGCATTAAAATTATGTTAAATGTGTTTATAGAATTTGCTTATACATATTGTTTCTGCAAATACATTTAGTATGTTATATCACATGTAGAATATAGAATTTACAATAAAAACGAAACAAACAAAATACAAAAGATTATGAGAAAATATATTTGTATGAAAACTCCCAGCAAATGTGTGCAACGTGTGAACGTGCAATGCTAATGATTTACAATTTCTGAGTAAAAATGTGAATATTAAAGAAGTTGATTAAGATAGAATCTATCTGGAACAAGTCTACGATAAATGGAAACATCGCATATACCAGCTTAGCCTAGCATGGAATATTGTGTATTAAATGTGATGAAAAGGATTATTATCTCCATGATGAACTTCTGAGAAGAGAAATATTTTACATGAAAGGCATAAAATTTAATAGCGTGTCCGTATTTGGAAACAGATTTAACATATGTTGCCTATAGACATTTCATTATTTACCTATATAATATGTTGAAATATTTATTCAGATATAGACGAATGCGCAAACAATGTTGATGGCTGCGTACATACATGTGTAAACACGGACGGATCATTTTATTGCGAATGCTTCTCTGGTTACAAGTTGAATACAGACCGCAAGAATTGCACCAAAGAGAAAGGTACTGGAATTTAGTTAAATATTTGAAATTAATTAAGTATAAATAAAACTCTATTCCTCCATACATACACACACATATACATACATACATACATACATACATACATACATACATACATACATACATACATACATACATACATACATATGTACATTGGTAGTCACTCATAGACTAAGAAAGAAGGCACTAAAATTTCTTGCTGAACGACATGCACAAACCAGGAGCTTATAATGATAAAATATTAGTGTTGTACATCCTACTGGGCCTTCCATCAAATCGACGTTGTCTGAACAAATACACGTTGTACTAGACGCCAGATATCGAAAAGGTCTCAGAACTACGCGTGATGAAGTATTTTACCGATAGACATAGCGCAGCACCAAGTCCGGGAATAGAAACCATAATCTAGTGATCGTGTGCGTAAGATAATAACCACCAGGTCCTATATATATCATCCATGCTTTAGGTGATTATATAGTTTCGAGAAAATGTGCATACCATCTCACTTCTCACTCACTTGCCCCTGTGTCCAACTATATCCGACCTGTTATGCTTACTAATCACAGAAACATGACATAGTCTACACACGCAGTTGCATATTGGTATTAGCCTACACATGCGGTTGCAACTTGGGATTAGTAGAATGTCACTGTCTCGCTTGTTCACCAGGTACTTTGAGTAATCTTCTGTTTCGAGATAGCTTTCAAAGTGTGATGTGATATAGTGGTTTCGTATCCAAAAAAGCCTGCGCTTCGTGTCAATTCTGTCTTCTTCAAGCTTCCAGGCAACATACCCATGCATAGTCATTTTTTTTTGTATGATGAGTGCTTTCCATTCAAGTCTTCTCTGAGGTAAGAGAGCCCAGGTGCTTTGGGACTGTATAGGAGATCATCAGGAAGAGAATGTTTCTTGAGGATTCGCTGCCAACTCATACAATGTTGCTCACGTCACTTTTCAGGACTGCATTAATATATTTATTTTTGCTGCTGTTCTTTAGCAAATACTGCATGGGTGACACCATACGGCATTCGAAGGCCGTCTGCACTGATCTCAGGTAACTAGCACCTATTAGCAATTTCTTGCTAATAGAGTAAGAGCCGGTTTCTAACATACATCCAAAACTCTTTCATTAAAAATCCAACAATATCAACAGTGTATTCTTGCAAGTATACATATGTGCAATATTTGGAGTCAGTGTATGTGCAGCTATGTATGTTTTGCTTTATATATATATGCTCATTGATATAGTTGCATGTCGAGACATGCGCATATATACTTAAATGATAAATTTCTGGAAACTCTTACACATTTTTACAGTTCCAGTGATTGCT
>NC_043002.1:32748084-32753084 GCF_006345805.1 Octopus sinensis | reverse complement strand
ATGTGAAATCGGATATAAACTAGCAAATGATAAACTCACATGTAACCGTAAGTTGATTTTATATGTACTTTTGTTTAATAACACTGGTCAACAAAATTTTAACATTTTGCTGTCCCATAAACTATAGAAAGTGAATTTTTAGTGCAGATTTCGAGTCTGTTTTTAGAATTTTTCTATCAGGCATGGTTTTTATGTGAAAGAGAAATTAAATTATGCAGTAAATGTACTATATTGATGCAGAAAATAAGGCTGACAATTATAACTGGTCAACAGAATTAATGAAACATTCTGTCCCCCAAACAAATGTAGGTGCAGAATTCATGTATGCTTTCATATTTGTTCTATAAGTCAGTTTTTTTTGTGATTACATATGTAAATCGTTAAGCAACTGTATTTCATGAATTAAAAATCAAGCTGTTACAAGGAAACTGACCTTTAAAACGTAGAGGCGTAAGATTTTCGACTGTACTTAGCTTCTGTACTTAGCTCCACTCTCCTTGGTACAAAGTTTCCATGCTCAGAATGTACTGGTGAAACTTCTCGCCGTGCTCGTCACTGAAAGCCCGAAGATTTGCAGAGAAAAGTCCAAATGAGATTTCAAGAAGTGGATGTTTAGGCTCATATTGCATCCCAAGGCCTTGTATGATGTCTGTAGCTCTTTCACAAATAGAATAGTTCTCTACTTTGTCATTCCCCTAAAACTCTCTGCAAACGTTCTTAAATGACAGTCACGTATCTTTTTCAACATCTTTGAGCTCTTCACCAAACTTTTAGTCTCTCATTAGCTCCTTAATTTGTGGCCCAACAAAAATACCTTCCTTGATTTTTGCGTCACTTGGAAATTTAGTTTTCAAATAGGTAAATCCTTTGCCAGCTCTATCCATACCTTTGACGAAATTCTTCATCAACCGTAGCTTAATATGCAAAGGAAGTAGATAAATTTTCTCAGAATCAACAAGGAGAGGATTGATGACATTCCTCTGTCTAAGAGTCAGAGATCGTTTCGGTCTCACATTCTTTTCACACTGATTTTTCCTATCCCGACTGTCCCGCTCACAGAGAAAGCAACAAAATTGGTGTAACGCAATTGCATTTCAAGGAAAAGTACTACAACCATTAGGTCACCATAACCATTCCACGTATTTTCCTCATACTTAAAGTTTTGCAACAAAGCTTCATACTATCATATGTGTCCTTGATGTTAGTTATATGGGCCAGAAGAACAGAAGGAAACTTATTTCCATTGTGGAGTAAAAGTATTTTTAAGCTTACTTTTGAGGAGTGAATAGACAAACGCCACTCATTCGTGCTATATTTGTGGTTAAATTCCTCCATAACAGAATATATATCATTACAAAACACCACTCTATCCATATGTGAAAAACAAGTTACGAAATCACAATGTCGAGCACGATGAAAACTAACTTTGGTCTCTTTCTGGAGATGGTTCCAGCCCTTTAGCCTGAAACCAAGAAGTTCAGCTTGCTCTTTCGACAAGTTTAAATCCCGCACAAGATCATTCAGATCTTTCTGACACAACAAATGTGATTCACTTGAGGAACAGGTAGGCTCAAAATCCATGTCTTCTGTTTCCTTCACATCTTCCTCACTTGACTCGTCGACACGTGTCATTTATTTTAGAGGGTCAGGTACAGGTAAGCGTTGACTGTGAAGTATTGGTGTCATAGCAGATTGTAAATTCGGATATTTTACAGTATGCTCAGATTTTGACGCTATACCTTGTATATTCGTGATTTAGAAGTAGCAATCTGAAGTGTGATCTTTGAGCTCTCTCCAAATCATAAGGATGGCAAAAGGCATATGGCGTGAACCTTTGGCCCATGCTCTGAGAAGCCTGATACAGATTACACAGTACACGTGAGGAGCTCATCCTTTATCCTGGTTATCCGCTTTGCAGTCAAAATAACGCTCATAGCACTTTTTGATCAATAGTGTGAAATGCCGTTTTTGTGACTTGAATGTCAAGTCACCGCAAATATAGCAAAGGTTTTTGCGATGTTTATGCAGTTTCTTCATTATGAAGGTGAATGGAATATGTGAACTTAATGCACAACCACATGCCTACACTTCACGCACAGTACCGACAAAGCAGCAGTGATTCATCGACTCAGCTAGCTAGATTTATGATTTCATTAGGTTTATTGTATTCATAAACATTTAAATAAGGAATATTTCTTAAAACCGTTAGCTTCACATTTCAACAGCTTAAGAGAAATTTAGCCCACGTAACAGAAACTGAGAGGGATATCGTGGAACAGAGAAACTATGGGTGATATAGATAATTTGACATTGTTTTTGAATTCTGCGTGCAAAAACATATAAGATACGGTATACTTTTTCTTGGGACAGATTCTTTGTTGACCAATGTAATTATTTACTTTATTCTTTTATTCATAGTTCTTTCGAAAAATATAAAGCTAATCTTATTCACTGTATCTAATAATCTGTTTGTCTTATTTATAGCCTGCGATACACATACCTATGGTTACAACTGCAACATGACATGCGGTTGTGTCAAAGGAAGTTGTGATCCAGTGAAGGGGTGTATATGCAACGCCGGTTATACAGGCGTTAAATGTGACACCAGAATAGATTTTTGTGCTGCAAATATTGGCAGCTGTGACAACAAAACTTCGGAATGTGTTAACGGGGAGCAAAACTATACATGTGTCTGCAAACATGGTTACTTCAATACTGGATCTGGAAGTTGTCAAAGTAAGTTTTACATATACTCGTTGATTGTTTGTTTTATTCTAATGTGTTATATTTTGGTTCTCTAAATATTATTGTTACAACCAATATTTTAGGATTGTTGTTAGCTAGTAGAAACAATGATAGATTTATAATTTTTTTTCATCTACGAGATGCATTACAGAGGTTTTGAGAATTTTCCAGGAGAGACACTAAATTGAAAGTACAAAACCCTAGTCTAATTTAAAGAAGGATCCTCTCCCTTCAGTGCATTTGTTGTAGCACGCCAGCCACTTCATGAAAGGCCACATGGAAGTTATTCAACTGAAGGTATCCAAGACCGTAGTCACAATTTCCTTCATCTTCTCGATTCCTTCAAAACGACCGCCCTTTGAGGTTCTTCAGTTTGGAAGAATCAAAAGTGAGGGAGCAAGGTCTAGACTGTTGGGAGAGTTGGGAACCGTTTTGCTGTCCATCGCTATCAATTAGTTGGTTATCAGAATGGAATTGTATACTAGTAAATTAAACAGGTACAAGTGCTATGGCTTGTTGCGACGAATTCTCTTCTACAATTCCCTAAAAGCCTCCTTTTTGTTGACTATCTGCCCAGAGGAATCCCAGTAGATGTAGATGAGGCACTTGTTATCGGAAAAGAGTACCATCAAGAGATTCCGGTAGATTAGCTTTGTCTGATCTTGTTGGCCCCATTGGGTACTCCGTCCCTTGGCCTGTAAACCATAACAGTAGATCCAGCTTTCGTAACAGGTCACTAGAGACTCAAGTACTCTTAGATTGGAGAGAATGACGTCGATCATCTTCCTGCTGTCACCAACGTCATCTTCTATCCATTCATAACTACATAACCTAGAAACAAACTTTGCAAAATTTTGCGCATGTTCATTTCTTAAAATAATTTTGTGCACAGTTGCGGCACCAACTCCAAACTGTTCGCTTATTGCTTTTATACAGACGACAGTCTTCACCCAGAAAATTGCATATTTTCTCAACTAGCTCTGATCTTCTGACGTCCCACATTGTTTATTATCGCTTCTCTATAGATCATGAACCTTATGCACCGTCAAAAAACAGATGCTTAGTTGACACACATTAATCGACAAGTAATCGGAAGCATTTCATAAGTTTCTGTAGCATTTTCAGACATTTTAACATAAAGCAATATCGTGTGTAATCTCCAGGGATACAGGCATCCAGCAACAGGACCTCCGTAATGCTATGATGGACCGTGAATTCTGGCGTAGCATGGTAAATTCCATTGTCTCGACCATGGTCGAACAATGATGATGATGAATATTGTGTGGCGGGCTTCCACTTTGTCCTGTCCCGACTCTTTTCCGAAAACTAGTTATTTTTAATAAAAATTGTTTTGTTGGGTGTCTTCAAAGTTCTGTTATAGCCTTTACTTTAAATCTGGAATAAAATGTAGGCAGTTCAGCGTACTATATGTATAGAATGGTAAAATAAATTTGCAATAATCTAGGAGAGTTATAACTACCTGTCCTATAATTTAAAGCCTATTTACCGATCAAGTTACTTGTGCTTGTATCATTAAAAATGTTGATTGAAGAACCTATAGTTGGAACGGGCCAACGAGGGAGGTACTATATTGTTATTGGAAATATAACCAGAGTCTTCATCATAGAAGACTCTGATATCTTCAGAAAAGACAATAAAAATGTAAATCAAGTATTCATAATCTGTGAAATAAAAATGATTGACTGGGCTGGGTGCAATGTCTTTCGCCATAGGTCAGCTAGATGAAATAGAAACAGGAAAATCAAAACAATAACAGTAATCATTGCCGCCACTGTTAACTTCACAACCACCACTGAAATCACCACGACCACCTTAGTCATTTCTACGATTACTATAATCCCCACCCACCATCAGAAGACCCACTACAACCATGACGACGACGACGATGACCCCTCCATCACCACAACAAGTTCATCCATAAAAACTATTAACATTAATCAACACTATAAACATCAGCACAAACGCAACCATCGCCATCTGTAACGCCACCCCTATATCTAACAACACTTCTATCGCCATTATTACCCTCACATCATCACTAATTTCATCACAACCAGTAACACCGCCACCATCACAATCACCATTCATACATACCACAACAACCATTAACATAGATATTACAACCACCACCACCACCACCACCACCGTATCTTCACTAACCCCATCATCTCCTCTGACACCATAATATATTCTCTTTCTTTTAAATGAAAAATAATGAATTCTTTGTTTCTGTA
>NC_043002.1:32733084-32743084 GCF_006345805.1 Octopus sinensis | reverse complement strand
CTCGACACAATATTCAACATCCTCGATGTCATCAGATGTAACAACAATCGCATCATCAACTGACCAAACTTCAGGTCCCTCTACACAATATTCAACATCCTCGATGTCATCAGATGTAACAACAATCGCATCATCAACTGACCAAACTTCAGGTCCCTCTACACAATATTCAACATCCTCGATGTCATCAGATGTAACAACAGGCGTTGCATCAACAGACAAAACCACCGCTCCCTCGACACAATATTTAACATCCTCGATGTCATCAGATGTAACAACAATCGCACCATCAACTGACCAAACTTCAGGTCCCTCAACACAATATTCAACATCCTCGATGTCATCAGATGTAACAACAGGCGTTGCATCAACAGACAAAACCACCGGTCCCTCGACACAATATTCGACATCGTCTATGTCATCAGATGTAACAACAGGCGTTGCATCAACAGACAAAACCACCGGTCCCTCGACACAATATTCAACATCGTCTATGTCATCAGATGTAACAACAGGCGTTGCATCAACAGACAAAACCACCGCTCCCTCGACACAATATTTAACATCATCGATGTCATCAGATGTAACAACCAATACTGCATCAGCAGACAAAACCACCGCTCCTTCGACACAATATTCAACATCGTCTATGTCATCAGATGTAACAACAATCACTGCATCAACAGAGAAAACTACACGTCCCTCAACATCCTCTATGTCATCAGATGTAACAACAATGGCACCATCAACAAAGACCTTACAAACCACGGCGGCAAGTCTTTCATCCACTGCTGCCCAGGGCACAAGTTTTACAACATCCGTGACGAATGGTACGTATATTTCAACTACCTATCGAACTTTATTAAAATGAAATACTGTCGTCCCAAATTAGTTTAACGCAGAATTATAGCCTATGTTGACAAATGTAAGTCTCACTTGTCCTTCTTTCCATATTGAATTGATTTTATTCAAGAGAATAATCTTTGTCGATACCTGTATTTTGTGTCAACGGTATAGTTATGCTAGAAAATTGTTGTATTCGCAAATAGAAAAATAATACTGCTGTTTGATAATTAAAATTTATACTTAAGTTTTCTTAGCATCGTGGTAATTATGAGACTGCCTGGTTTTTATACATATTTTGGTTACATTTATATATTTCTATATATAGTAGCGTTTACTTTAAAAATCATTAGAATTATTCTGTATATTGTAGCTACCTCATATCGTACATCAATTATTTCCTGTCACTCTAAGCATATTCCAGAACATATAATTTAGTCACATTAAAATACGCTCTGTATTAACACCTCTTAATATAAATATATTTTAGTTATCTTAACTATATCATTTTCCTCGCAGTTAAGAATGCCTTCTCTCAATCTTTATTTCCTCGAACGTAGCTTTGCTGCAGGAAAAAAAGAAATCTACTTAAGACAGAAAATCCTAGAAATTTTGAAATGAACCTGTCATATGTTACGACAATTTTATATAACAAGTTTTTATTTCTCATAGGAACCAATGCAGCTTCAACATCTACTTCTCCAACTCAAACCACATTTTACCAAACCTCTACTTTGTCGACTTTAAATCCTACAACAAAATACACAACGAAGATACCGACACAAACAACAACAAAATATTGTCCCCCATCAGGTGAGTATAGTTGTTTTGCCTGTAAAGCATGTCAATTTATTAATTAAAATGATTAGCTCGTTTATTATTGAATTACAAAGCGTTATCTTTCAAATAAAAAGACATTGAAAGTAAATACATATGTCAACATGTTCTTATTCACTCTTAAATTTCTGGCTTCTACAAATTTACTTTGTTCTCCATTTTGATTTTATGACACACACACATACACACACACACACACACACACACACTCTCTCTCTCTCTCTCTCTCTCTCTCTCTCACACACACACACACACACACACACACGTGTGGGTACATTCGGATACATAGATCGATAAATAGATACATAGATAGATAGATTGACAGATAGATAGACAGAGAGATAGAGAGAGACAGACAGACAGACAGACAGATAGACAGACAGACAGACAGATAGATAGATAGATAGATAGATAGATAGATAGATAGATAGATAGATAGATAGATAGATAGATAGATAGATAGATAGATAGATAGATAGATAGATATCCGAATTTGTATGATTGTGTATAGAAGAATATATCAATCACTGAAATTCCATCTAAGTCTTATTTTCACGTTTAATTATTTAGTTTTTATAAATTTACAACATTGAAATAAACTAGTACTTTCAGGTTTATGTAGTGACAGTCGTGTCCCACAAATGTAGTGAAATGGTTACATTTTTCTTTTAAGTACCATCCGGTGGGCTCCATTTGACTGAATCTTTTGAACAGTTAGTATGTGGCTTAGATGTCACGGTGTGGTGAATGCACCAGCTTGGTTAGCATTTACCCTGCTTTTTTCTACGAAATATTTTAGTCAATTAGTGTGCAGCTTGGATGTCATGGCTTGGTGGTACATCAAAGATTCTTTACTTTGACCGCATCTAGAAGAATAATTGCTTGGCTATATTTTGAAATGTTATAAACAATATAACTGTTTTCATTGAATTGTATTGTTGCAATTTTCCAGAAAGTCAATGTTGTACCTGAGTACCTTTTGCCAGATGGTTGCTTAACGGGATCTGATGGACACCAGGGTCCTTAATTTGTTGTTGGTGTACACTTGAACGTTCTGATAATGCGTTCCCTGTCTGACCAGTGTATATCTCTTCACAATTCGGGCACTTGATGCAGCAAATTACATTTCAGCTTTTGCAGCTTATATGTGCATTTGTAAATATTCTTCCGGCTTTTGTGTTCATGTATTGTCCGGTGTGCATGAACTGACATGTACCACATCAACTATCTTGCATTGAGATACAAAGAACGATTCGTCATTGTTGCCGAGGTCAAATTTTGCTTTTGTTAATAATTGTTTCAAGTTCTTCGACTGCCTTTTACTTAGAATCATTAACTCGAGCAGTGATTATATGCTTTAATTGATTACCTTGTGCAATGACCGGCAAGTTTACTTTGGCAATGCTAAAGATATTTTAGTGACACGGATTGAGTATGACTTGTTCTTGTTTTGCTCGTTTCTGGGTTGCCCTATAACACACTGTATACCATTTTCCAAAAGAAGAGACGGGTATCTTTGTTTGAGTAGAAACTCTTTGAGCTCTGTTAGGCGTTTTGTCTCTGATATTCATATTTTCTACAATGGTACAAATATTTCTGGCTAGGCAGTATAGGATATTACGTTTTGTATGTGTGAGGTGGTACGATTTACAGTTTGGGTATTGATGCGTGTTTGTGTGTTTATAGTATATATCAGTGTGATGGAAGTGTTACGTTTAATTACCAATATGTCTAGAAATGGAAATTTGGTACTACTCATCTACTTTGTAAATTGGAGAGCTGGATGCAGATTGTTCAAAAGGATATTAAATTCTTCTAGACTATTTACAGATTTCATCCAGATTATGAAGCAATCATCAAAGTATCTCTTCCATGCATTTTCAATATACCTTGTAAATTCAGTGCCGAAGTTTTCCTCTACTCTTTGGTACACTTGTATTCTATGTATCACATTACAGTGTTCACATAAACGGGGACCAATCTGGTTCCCATCGCTGTACCTCTAACTTGGATGCATTTTCCAGTATGCATACCTCAAGGAAATATAAAATCTGCGTACGGGTTTAGAATACTAGAATAGGCAGATGTGCTTCAAAAGGAAATCCGCTCCGATTTTAACCCTATCTACATTACATATACGAGGTCTGATCAATAAGTACCCGGACTGTTGCTTGGCGAGGATTGACCTTAAACTTTTCTGTACATGCGCACCAGGTTTTTACGTTCTATCCCACTCCGGTTGCTCACAGCAGTGATTTGAAGGAAGGTGTGTAGCGTGTGATTGTCGCATTCACCATGGCAGAGAAAGTTGTCATGGCGATACTTGCTCAGGGGCCTACACAAAGTGGCAGAAAGTGTATGGAGAAGAGTGTATGCGCCGCACACAAGTGTACGAGAGATTCAGATGTTCCCAACATCGCCGAAAAAATGTCGATATTCACGAATGTTCTCGGAGACCCGCAACCAGCAGAACTGAGAAAAACATCACAGATGTGCGTGCAGCTGTGGAGGGAAATCGTCAAATCACCATCGTGAGTTATCAGAGGATGTGCAGACTAGTTACAGTTCAGTTTAGTCCATTATCAACTAAGATTTGGAGATGAGACGCGTGTCTGTCAAATTTATACCAAAACTGGTTTTAGCTGAGCAAGAAGACACTCAAGTTTCAGTTGTACAAGATCTCTTTCATTGTGTCGAGCACGATGAAAATTTTTGAAACCTTTGCGTAGGGCTCTGAGTAGGTATCACCAAGCATTTGGCAAAATTTAAGGCAGATTCTTTGCTCAACTTTCTCTGTCAGAGCCAATGCGATGATCATGCGCTACACACATTCCTTACAAGTACTGCTGTAAACAGAGGAAGTGAGCTAGGAGTTAAAAATGAGTGCACATGTAGGGCAGAGTTCAAGGTCAATCTGTGCCAGGTAGCTTTACTTTGCATGCTTTAGTTTCGTTATTATGCCAACCGTCAGGATTCTTATATATATATATATATATATATATATATATATATATATATATATATATGTATATTTATATATATACATTCATGCATATGCCAACCTTTTCCGCTCACCGATTCCGCTCACAAGTCTTTGATCAGCGAGGTTACAGTAGAAGATACTTGTCTAACGTACCACGCGGCTTTACCCGGAAATCATGTCTTTTGGAAGTAAAAAAAAATATAAGGGTAAAGAATTTAAAATATGTCACAAGATATTGACCTCAGAAGTCTCCAGAGTGAACTATTTTCTTGAATAATGGGGTAGTGCTACGAAAAGTATTAATGTAATTGACTGAACATTTTAGACTAATAACGGTATTAGATGCGATGTGTCTGCACTAAATTGAGTTACCGCAAAAATAAATAATGACAACATAGCTGCCACTGTGAAACGAATATGATTCAATAAATAGCACCATGTTTTCGTTAGTTGTTTTACGTAACCATGTAGCTCTGTGCTCTTCTACTCTTGACCTAGTGGAACATCCTGGATGGAGAGAGTGATGCAGCATCAGTGCTCTTATCAGATGCTCATTGACAGAAGAGTAGAATACAGTAATGTAAGATAAAGTAACTTGCTCAAGAGCATAACACGCCGGCTGATCGGTCCTTATAATCGGGAGCACAACATCCTTACCATCCTCCGCAACAGCCGAGCCATCTTTCTCAACATCCTAACTATCTTTCTCTATTCCCACTTGTTATTTTCCCTTGGCTAAATATTCTATGTATATCTTTTAAACTAAGTTTGTACATGAAAGTAAACTGGATCCCAACAATTTTTACAAACATTAAGGATGGTTCTCACATTCACATTTTATATAATAATCCTCGTACATTTATAACAAAAAAAAAAAAATCCGCATGGTATGCCAATCAAAAGATAATGCTTTCTTTCTCTCTCTCTCTCTCTCCCCATCCCACTCTGTCTCTCCCTTTCTTCTCTCTCCTATACAGAGTTGAACACGTTTTACATATCATTGAAATGACACGGTTGAATTAGGATCATTGCCTCACTCTCCATTACATGGGTGGATCCGAAATAGTTACGGACACAGGTCCTCACCCTTTATACATTAGCTTTTATGATTGAAATAATAATCTTTTCAATTTTTGTTTCTTTTCCCCATTTTACAGCATTGCTCCAACACAATGAAGCACGAGACTTTTATGGTTTCCGATCACCATACATTTGCCCGTCAATTGATATCAACGTAGGACAAAGAAGACTGAATTGCTTTCACGTATGTACTAGTTTGCGTTATAACACTTAGATCCCACCACAACATTCCTTTCGTACATTCCTAATTTAGTAATTAAAGTTTTATCTGTAACTGGATAATCTCAGATAAATTTGGTAGTTTTTGCCTCTTCACTTATCATCTGCGGAACCGTGCTGTTTTTGTGGTTCTGATATATTTCTTTCCTAAGGCCGGTGTGCTGGCAGAATCGTTAGCACACCGGGCGAAATGCTTAGCAATATTTCGTCTGCCGTTACGTTCAAACTCTGCCGAGGTCGACTTCGTCTGTCATCCTTTCGGGCTTGATTGAATAAGTACCAGTTACGCACTGGGGTCGATGTAATCGACTTAAACCCTTTGTCTCTCCTTGTTTGTCCCCTCTGTTTAGTCCCCTGTGGGCAATAAAGAAATAGATATATTTCTTTGCTATAATATTCAAGCAAATCCACCTTTTTATACTGTAGGTATTGTACCTTAGATAACTGTTGTGAAATTTCATATATATATATATACATATAAAATTAAGCGATTAATATCATTATATACGATTGTTTATTTATATTTTATTAAAAGCGTAATAATTTATAAGAGAAAGGGAAATAAAAGCTAACAAAATATCATAGCTATGGTGTTAAAGACTAACTTTGCAACCATGTGATCTCCCGCTGTACCTTGGGCAGATGTCTAATTATAATTAGAAACTTTTAATTGAAAATCCTTTGATTGCAATGCCAATATAAACACCTTTTAATGACCTAATTGTTCTCAACTATGTTATGTAATTTTGTTTTGTCAGATCTACGCTGGTGGATATTTATCAGATAATATCAGAAGAGATACTAGGCTCAGCTACGAGCCGCATAGTTTATCTGACGATACAGACTATGTTATTGCTCCATACTGGGCAGACCTTTGGAATGAGTTTAAGCAAGTTAAATACAGCATTTATGAAAATTACACAACAAATGGAATAAATAGCAATGTATCGAATAAACTGACAGAAATTGATGCAAAAATTAAAATGTATGCAAATATTAATAATTTCCAATCTATTTGGGCACTTTTGGTTACATGGGAAAATATACGACATTATTCTCTAATAGGAACAACAGAGGTAAGTAAATTATATTGATCTCATGAATATAATTACTTTAAGTTTACCAATTTAAATGATAACTATTTAGGAATGCCGATTCATTCCTATTGAATTTACAATTCTATCGATGAATCTTAAAATTATGAAGTAGTAAATACTTAGTTTCTTCTTTTAGTACTTGGAACTGCTTCACTGTTTTTCTTTGTGATAAATCAGTTGAAATAAAATGTGGTTACACTGCCGAAAGTACAGTATTCCTTTATAGGTATAAATTGTAAACTTCATTTGGTTGGCCGAAACATTATCAAGTGACGACAATATAAATATTAAATCAAAGTAAGGATCCACATTATATATATAGCAGAAAGTTTGGTAATATTTTTGTAGTATATTATTTATAATATTTTTGCAGTATATTATGAAATTTAAAATTACTAAAAAAGAGAGCAAAACTAATGTAAAATAGTGGTTCCAAGCTAAGTGGAGTGATGACAACATGTGACATATCATCTTGATAAGATTCATCTGCGATCGATGATTGCAATAACAATATCATTTTATTGTAGTAAGAAACCTTCTGTTTTAGGAAAGAAATGTCGAAAATTATACGTAGTTTTCACAAGTGCTCATAGAACTTTAATCATGAACGTATTATCTTCGCATCTTAGGGAAGCAATCCAGGAATTACATTCCAAATGTTACTGGTCACAGACGGCTACTCAACCTATTTGCTTTATTTCTACAAACCTTGTGAAATGGATATGAAAATTGATGTGAAGGCATTGATGGGCTTTAACTTGGGCGGTAACAAGCGTTTCACGCATAAAGACTCACTGAAGACGAATAGTTTGGTAAATATAGATATAAAGGAAGGAAATACAGGTGAGATATCGAATACTTCTATTTATATTTAATAAAAATCTAAAAGGTTTTGTTAAAATATTACTAAATCATTGATACCGAGTCAGAAGTCTTACTAACATATATGTCATAAACAAAAAGTGTCAATTACTCAGTAAACATTGTTGAGATTATATATAAACGGAATTTTCGAAATAATATAGTGAAATAATTTTAGTCTAATTTACAACAAAAGTTATTTTCAAAATTTCTTGATTCCATTATATTCCTTCAGTTTTATTATACGAGTTTTACTGTCACTTTTTTTATTTCACACCGCTTGGCTTAAATCACAAACTTGTTTGCTTAGCCACATGTCAACCTAGTTATAGCTAGAAATTTAACCAACTTGACGATAATTCACATTTACAGGTAATTCAAATTGTTTCAATAAATTGATCAAAATAGATTTGAGGAATACAAGCCCGTAAGTTATACTCAACAAAGACAAACTTTACGCTACCTTAACTGATGCAGTCAGTCTTTGGGATGCCACTCTAGACCCTTTCCAGTCATCCATCGCTACTGGTCTCGGTTCTCTCTTATGCATATTGTGACCTCCCTAGTCATTGATGTTGTGACACCAAGATTTTCCCTGTCTGCCTCCCTCTTTCGCTTTTCCTCAACTGCACCCTGAAGTATGGTTTTGGACAACGAATTGAGTCGGGGTCCCAGTTCATAATAGGCAAGCATTCGTCTTCTTACTTGCATGTGGAATGGCTTCTGTGTACCAGTAGATTTGTTGACTAAAGCTTCTTGTTTTGTGCTCTATATACGGGATATTTAACAACCACCAGAACTATTTGTGCAAAAATGTCTAGATCCTTCGTCCCATGCTAGCTGTAATATTCCAGCTTTTATACTTATACAGAAGAGTTGAAGTCACTTTTTGAGATGTGCCGTTCTTGATCAACGTAGACCCCAGGTACTTAAAATCTATCCACTTGATCAAATCTCTTTTCGTGCAGCATGATGCTGGTTGTTGCATTCTAGTTGTTACTCTTAAGCAGGATCTTGTTCTTTTCTGAGTTGATCACCATCCTGTATGCTCCTGATACATTCTCCAGTCTGGCAGTAATCTCTTGTCGTTTCCATAATTGCTTCTTAACAGGTTAATATCATCAGCAAAGTTCATGCTGGAAATGGGTTTCCTCAAATGTAAGGAGAGGGTAGGAAGTTTTGGTGTGCATTATGTTCTTCAGAAAGGCAATGAAAAGCACTGAAGAGGGGATCCATCCTTGTCGAGCATCCACTTTTCTCATAAACAATTCCCCTATGTTGTTCAGCAGAATTACACTGTTTCAGTTTTCATACACTGCTTTGATTTCTTCGATGAGTCTGTTATCTAAGTTGTAATGTTTCCTCATTTGCCAAAGCCCATCGTGTCAAACATAGTCTAAAAATCATTTTGAAGCCGATGGAGTTGAGAGTGGTTTTTCGGTTATTTCACAGTGAGCAGTGTGATGTAAATATATCTGCTCCACCTTATTTCCTCTTCGTGGTTCGTATTATCTCCGCTATACTGCCGTTTGCTTGCTTTATGTATTGTTATCTCGCCTAATAACGTCCATCGGAATTCTAGTAGCTCTACGATATCATGGGTGTGCATAGAAAATTCGTGCAGAAATTTCTTCGTCCTTCACCAAGCATACGCAGCACCGACGTTCCACGTTGCAGAGGTAGTATTTTCTTTGAGAAATTGAACATATAAACATATATATATATATATATATATATATATATATATATATATATATATATATATATATATATATATATATATATATATAGATATATATATATATAATATATATATATATATATGTATATATATATAAATATATGTATATATATATGTATATATATATAGTATATATATATATATATATATGTGTATATATATATATATGTATGTATATATGTATATATATATATGTATGTATATATGTATATATATATATGTATATATATATGCATGTATATATGTATATATATATGTATGTATATATATATATAATTATATATATATATATGTATATATATAAATATATGTATATATATATATGTATATATATATATA
>NC_043002.1:32715584-32730584 GCF_006345805.1 Octopus sinensis | reverse complement strand
TCCGTCTACCATATCCACTCAGAAGGCTTTGGTCGGCCCGAGGCTATAGTAGAAGACACTTGCCCAAGATGCAACACATCTATATATATAGGCGCAGGAGTGGCTGTGTGGTAAGTAGCTTGCTTACCAACCACATTCCAGGTTCAATCCCACTGCGTTGCATCTTGGGCAAGTGTCTTCTACTATAGCCTCGGGCCGACCAAAGCCTTCTGAGTGGATATGGTAGACGGAAACTGAAAATATATAATACAGTGTACATTTAAACACAAATTTCCATCATAAGAGTCTTTTACTCTAGAAAGAACAGCTAAAGTCCAAACCACTAATTAGGAATACATTCTTGAAGGGAATGAAAAATAAAAACATTTAACATCTCTTTCCTGGACCATGCTTTCTGACATATTTTAGTAAATAAAATAATTTGTTAGGCGAAGTCTTCATCAACTGGGACGCCAAAGATTAAATATATAAACAACGAGGCCAATCCAGCATGTGCCTCATTGTTTATAGATTTTAATCTTTTTCAAATCCCCCGCGCAAGCGCCGTCTATTTTGTCTGTAGCAAAATGATGCTGGCAAATTCTTCGAACGAATCTATCAGAAATCATTATACATAATAATATCAGGGTAATAAAGATTTTAAAAATTGGATGGATGGATTGATGGATTTATAATTTATTGTAATTTTATTGTAATTTATAATCGAACACTTCAAATAAAAACCTGTTAAATGGAGAGAAATGAAATTTTATTATGTACTAGTTACATTTTACATAGTGTTATTCTTGCAGTCTATTATTTACAAATTATTGTCAATTGTTCATAGATTAAGATATATGAACAAATGGATCCCATTCTCAATTTACAAAGAAAATGAAATGTCTTTCTTTCTCTTCTCAGAAATGTTGTTATCCGTTATGGTGGCGAAGGCCTTGGCTTTCATATGGTGTTCATCAGAGATATAATTACTTCTTCAATTATGGAAGATGGCTTGAGGGCGATGACCAACCGTTTATAGACTGCTGTGAGAAAAACAATATGTGTTACCTTTACAGGCAGAGAAGACCTAGAAATTACTGTTGGGGTTACAGGAGTCCCTTCAGAGGTGAGACATTCTATATTCTGTTGTTCCTATATTGTTGTTCATTTCTACAGATCAAAATGAAGATACTTACAATTAGGTATCTTGGAAATCGGTAGGAATTCATTACAATCCGGTTTTTAAATTTGTGATATTATTAATATTTCATTAATTAAAGCTCGGGTAAGTGGTGATGACTAAAATAAAACTAAGTTCAATTATGTATATTGCGTTCGTGAATACCTAGACATGGTTGTATCTTCGCTGTGGTAAACTGTACCGGAAAAGAAATTCTCCATATACACTGCGTGTGTGAAAACCCAGCAAGCTGAACTACGAGGAGTATTTCTTCACATTCACGCTTCACCCATCAGGACAAAAGTTATTCGTCGTTCATTTAAAAATTACCATTCTTATACATAAAGAGTATAACATAAATTTGGTGACGTGTACTAAACTTTGGCAAGTAGAATTAATTAATTAAAGTAGCTAAGATTAAAATAAAGACGGGAGACAGATTTGGTGCATGGAAAAACTGATGACACTAACTGACCATGTAAGCGCTAAAAGGATTTGCATATCTGTGGTACATTTTAATAAATCATATGAGTGTTTTATTGTTTAAAGTTTGTTGTTTACTACTTACTCAAAACAGTTATTCTTATCATAGTAGAGCTGTGGGCTCTTAGCGTAGAAGCGTTGATGTAGCGGATATATATTAGGGAGTCAAAACACGAAACATGAAAATAACGCGCGAGTTTGGAGTAATGAGACGTATAATGAAAACTCAAAGGAAATAGGACAAAGACACATAAGAACAAGCGACTACTGAGGAGAATTTTGATAAATGAAATATTTTGCGACGGATATTTCTTGTAACCCAGCAACATTAGCAGTTATGCCAGTATCTGTGATAGAACGAATGTGATTTATATAGTTGGGCTCCCGAGAAAGAAAATAATGCAGTAGAGATATATTATGTGAAAATTGTATTCTCTTATAGGAAAAAGAATAACATCGAAAAATGAACAAGAAAATAGTAACAAACTTCTGTTTAATTACATTTCAAATACTATCTGAAATAACTATTTGTCAAACCAAAATTGTTGAACCTTTCAACCTTACTGGTAAGAAAACAAGGTACATGCTTCCCGAAATTAGGTCAATAGCTCATTACTGTATTTGAGTTCCTGTTTCTATTCCATCTTTTTTTCATTCAGTGTATCAAGTTACTTTTAGTTTGTTGATATTATTGATTATTATTGTTGTTATTATTATTATTATTATTATTATTATTATTATTATTATTATTATTATTATTATTAAGCTATTGGTCCACTACTTATTTGTAAATTTTTCAATTAATTTAACTTAATATTGAGTGTTAAAATTGATTTTATTAGCTTATACTTCCTTTCACTATTTAAAATTAAGTTTAATTTACGTAGAAGTTCATATTTGATTAATTTCCTTAATTATTTTTGTTTACCTAATTCAGATACTAATTTTAGTATTACATATCATGCAATTATTTGAATCGGTGAAATGTATACTTTGATTGATGAACATATCTCAGTGCGCTTTGTATTTTCATGTAAGAAATTGGTAAATTTCTTCTACTCCAAATTGGTTATTCTCAGTTACGATATCAATTTGCGGTGTATGAAGATCAGCGGCATGCTTTTCCCTTTTAATTGTATTAAATGGTTTTCTTTTTAAAGAATGATTAAATACTTTCGACACTTTCAGTCACGAAAGAAACCAATATCAAATATGCAATTGCGAAAGAATTTACAATTAAAAAAATTCAAACAGTTGGTACATACAAACAAATTTTGATCGTTGTCATCAATAATCTTTAAGCATTTCTTATGAAAGGGTATTTGAAGAAATGATAATGTACTTAGTAGTTACTGCAGTCTCACAATCACTTTTCCAATTCTCAGCGCTCTGAGTTCTTATCCCGCCTGACTCAACTTTTCCTTCCTTCTTTTTCGGAGTCGATAAAAGACTAACAAATGTAGACTAGTGGAACAGTAAGAACATCTAGCCACTTACCTACATACACACACACACACCACACACACACACACACACACATATATATATATATATATATATATAATATATATATATATATATATATATATATATACATACATATATATTTCTCTTATCTTCAAATAACGTTAATTCTTTAAAACTCATCTAACTTAGTAATTTAAGCACATTAAGTAATTACGCCATGCTCGGGTCTATCTTATTTACTCAATATGGCAACATTGTACACTGATATCAATTAAATACTTAGAGTTTTCATTCGCGTTCAATATTTTATAAATATAACATATTAACTGAAATAAATTTTCGTGAGTAATTTGTCATTCATTTCAATATATTTACAGCTTGGATGTTTGGCGATCCTCATATTCAAACTCTCGATGGTCTGAAATACTCCTTTAATGGTTTGGGTGAATATACCTTAATAAGAGTACAAAATAAAACCACAGACATAAATATGCTAGAAATTCAAGCAAGGACCGCCCAGGCGAAAAATTCAAATGGTACTCTGATTAACGCCACAATATTTTCAGCTTTTGCAATGAAAGACTTCATTACCAATGCCTCTGCACAGGTTGAACTAGCTACTGATGAAAAGAGTAAGTTTTATTACTTTGTCAAACTTGATTTCATTTTGCTTCTTATAATGATGAAGTGTTCGAGTGAATAAAACCTGACGCTTTTCTTTCATGCAGAAATTTACATTTCATGTTGTGTACTATTCTTCAACGCCTATTACAGAGCTTAAGGCGGTGATCTGGCAGGACCATTAGAACTCTGGGCAAAAAGTTTATCGGCATTTCATTCGTCTTTACGTTCTGAGTTCCAAGTCTTTCAAGATCGACTTTGCTTTTCATCATTTCGGGACTGATAAAATCAGTACCTGTCCGGCATTGGGTTCAATGTAATCGGCTTATCCCCACCTTCGAACTTGCTGGCCTTGTGCCAAAATTTAAAGTGAATATCTGTTACAGAGTTGTTTAGTTTATTTCCAAATTGTTTTAAAGTGGTATTACTCCAATGTAAATTATCTTTTCTTTTCTATTTCAGCTTTGGTCATCTACCACAATGGTATTGACAAAACATCTGAGTTCCAAAGTGTTTCTGACTATAGGCTGATTGACTCCGACTTGTTCATTACCAGAAAGAATGACAGCAAAGATAACCAGTCGGTGTCTCTAACATTCACATCTGGTAAGCACATTTACTGTAGATCTTAAATAAAATTGTTTTAGCCTTGATATACACTTGTTCGGAGTATTGTGATATGATAGAAATATCTTGTAATTTGATGCCTTCCGTGATCTGCTCTAAGACGATATTCACGTGTCGATATAACGTCCATTATTTATCATATATTGCTATACCCTCTCCAGCAAGGCTCATATGTTATTTGGGATCTGCTAGATCACAGGCACTACAATAGATCTTAAACAAATAAGTTGTGCTAGAGCCAATTTCCTCGTGGTAAAATCAACGCCAAAAACATATATGTAATTTCCACGAGTACAAAACAGATAACTAGAGTTTATTTTCACGAAGTTGCTTCACATAAATCTCCCTATCCGTAGTTAGTAAATGTATTCCTTTCACAAACTTTTCGATAAACCCTTCATAGTATGGAAATAGGATCTAAGAGCAAAAACTGTTTTCCTTTAACTTTGCTTCCAGTCTTAGTGAATGCCTCTTCAATCGCCTTTCTCATCTCTGGAATGAGGACTCTGAGTCTGCTGAGCCACAGTAAAGGATTTTCCGATTTCTGAGAACCGAACAGCTTCATCACTTGTCACGTTGTGATCACTCCTACAACTATTGTCTTCTGAATCTGCTTAAACAGAATCCGGTGAATTTGTAGCATTATCAAAATATTCAAATACTAGTGAAGCTGACCCTTTTGAAAACATTGAGTTTGAAGAATGTTCAGGAATATTCATATATGCAACAACATTCTTCCCAATGAATCGCCGAATAATATAATAAATATATCTATCTGCAAAAGAAAAAATGGCAAACATTATGCAAACACAGATCCTATCTAGATTAAGAAACCTAACAGTGCTATTCTATATCATAGAATTTATTGAGTAATATTGCAGTTAAGCTAAGCCCATGATTCGGATACAGCATCAAGATATTGCAAAATATTTTGATCACGAAATAAAAATATTTGATATTTTTTATATTAACACATGCCTATAAAACACGCAACTTCTAGCAACAGGTTATAACAGAGATTATTTTATAATCTCCTTTAGCCGAATATGCTGATGACGTTGACAATATTGTCACGTAGAACTCCATTTACGTACGACCATTCAGTAGTTTTCGAGTTAAGATGATTTAAACGATCATTCTCCATATAAAACTCCTCAGTCTTCTGAGAGTACAAAATCACTCAAAATATACAACAGGGCAGAAAATGTGAGTAATTGTTGAAGTGCATTTCTAACTCAAGTATTAGATGTCGATACCTTGTTGTATGCACAGCAATTATTCAAACAGGAATTTCCATTTTTGTGTAATGGGGACATTCAGCCATAGTTTCAAATGCAATCTAAGAAAACGATATAACAGTATTTAAACAGGAACAGAAACTAATCAAATGTTTGAAAAGAAATTCCATAACAATCGACTAGGAAGAAAATCAATACTTTCAAGGCTTGTTTTATATAGTTATGATATTTTTCACTGTTAATTAGTTTCAATGTTATATTTCGAAGAACGTGCAATGAGGTTATAATTATTCTTGTCTTTCTAGGTGTTGATGTATCAGTGACGGTTGGTATTCGCATGCTTACTGTAACCGTGAGTTTACCAGAAGGCTATAAAAATACTACGCTAACCAGCGGTCTTATGGGAGTGTATAATGATGACAAGAAGGATGATCTCACAACACCAAATGGGACTGTATTGCCTGAGACTTCTAGTGAAAGGGATATCTTTTATAAGTTTGGTCAACGCTGTAAGTAAAATGATTGTATTATATTTTTCACTATATTTTTCCAAGTGACCTTATCTTATCGCCCATCACTTGTTATGCGCCCATAAGTTAGTTTGATAGCTGAGCTCTGATTGGCTGCATGCATATGAGTTCGTAACTGGGGTCCGGAACTCTCGTTAGAAAAAAAAACGCGTCCGGCTTACATAAATGGGAATCACATAACTGAATGTTTACCACTGTAATATTCAGAACATAGGCTGGGGTACCTAATTTGTGACAAGTTATATTATGTTAACTTTTAGTCAGGAGGGGAGTTTGTGTCCCTTTACAGTCACTACAAAGCGTGAAGGACGAACAAAGGAAAAATATATCATAAAAATGTTGACCTGTCCCAAATGACTGAAACGCAGTCGATTCTGCTAAAAGCACCACTCAAAACGCAGCGACTAGGGACAGGTATCTTATCACAAGGCATTTAAGCCGGTATTCTTACACTTTCGCCAATCCCGAAGAGGAAACGACTAAGTTGATCTTGACGGATTTTGACCTGAGTACAGAGAATCTGAGCATCTAAAATTCGGAGTCCCCATCTCAGTTGAAAATGTACCATGCCTGTGTGCTTTAGGATCTCACCTTGTAACCACAAGCTTTTTCGAGCGTATATATATACATATGTCTGTGTCTGTGCGTGTGCCTTGAATAATGTATTAATAATGTATTATGACTTGTTCTTGGTGCTCAATAATTCATTTAGCTATGGGCTATATAGTTTCACCATATGTGTTTAGTATATAAAACAAAGTCAAAGACACTATTCTGAACTATTGCTGTAATGTAATTTGTATTATTTCACCTCTTTATCTGTTTTGCATTTTAAACTAATACCAACATTGTTTTGTCTTTTCTTCCCAGGGGCTATAAATACTTCACTGTTTAAATATCAGAAGGGTTTTTCAAATGCTGACTATACCGACACTTCTTTCGTTCCCCTTTTTATTGATAAAACCTCTGCGATTTACAACAAATCTTTAGAGATATGTAAAGCAGATGACAACGCTTGCATTTATGACTACATAGCAACTGGTGATGAAAGTATTGCTAAAGCAACTGAATCCCTTGATAAGGAAGCTACAGCTGACTTCCAAGCTGCAAGTAAGCAATATTATTTTATTTTCAGTTTCTGGTTTCCGCCTTACAACACTCAATCAGGAAAAAGTGTTTTGGCTGATCAATTTCATAAGATCCACCGAAGGTGGGTGAGTGCATGTGTGTGGGTCTTGAATTATTTATAACACTATCAAAGTAGTATAGACAAGACTTCTGTTCCGTTCTTGTTTTCGCTTATATTCACCGTTATGCTGTGGAATATTGAGGTCTGTTTTTATGAAGATGATGGTGCCGATGATAACCATGCTGCTGCTGATGCTAATAATAATAATAATAATAATAATAATAATAATAATAGTTTCAAATTTTGGCAGAAAGTAGGCGATCCAAAGTAAGGAAATATGTCAATTCTATTGACTCGAGTACTTCACTGGGGCCTTATTTTGGTGACCCCGAAAGGATGAAGGCAAAATTCCCATTGAAATTATTTGAACGCAGAACGTAATGAGCCCTAAACGTTCAGTCTGACGCACCTACGATTCTGCCAGCTTATCACTTCCATAAAATAATACGCTATGAAATAAGAGCGGTATAACTTATAGTCATACATATACTATTCAGACTATTGTAGGTATCCTAGCAATGAAATGAAACGACTACGCATATATATTCTGTGATCAGGCCATACATAACATTTACAGCAGCCATACTACGCGACTGACCTTCGGTAATATGGGATGCGCACATGCACTCATTATTTTTCATTATTTTTATTCTATAGAATAACGTTTGGAATAAGATTTCAGCGCAATTCTAGAATGGCTGAAGCACACATACTAAGCAAATGAACACAGCCGAACAGGCATCAGTAACTACGGCGATTGATGAAACCAGAGGCTAATACATCACCGTGTGCATTTTACAAGGTGTAGTTCATGAACCAAATTGGCTGTTGTCTGGACTATACTATTTCATAGAGTATAAATTAAGATGGCAACGCACTTAGATTTTGCAAGTTATGTGAGCTAAAGTTAAAAAAGGGTGGCTGTGTGGTGAGTAGCTTGCTTACCAACCACATGGCTCCGGGTTCAGTCCCAGTGCGTTACACCATGGACAAGCCTTGCGAGTGGATTTGGTAGACAGAAACTGAAAGTAGTCCATTGTATATATATATATATATATATATATATATATATATATGTGTGTGTGTGTTGATTTGTCCCCGTAACTTAGCGGTTCGGCAAAAGTGACCGATAGAATAAGTACTTGGTTTACAAAGATTAAATCCTTGGTCGATTTGTTCGACTAAAGGCGGAGATCTAGCATTGCTGCAGTATAAGAATAAAACGAAAGAATATTTTAACCTTCTCTGTTCCACTGATATCTCTAGTAAGATAACCAATATCATTTATATGTGGCCTGATAATTTCATTAAATTCCCCATAAAATGTCAGACGTTTAGGGAAAAGTTGTTTATCAGAAAAAATATCTTCAAATAAATTTCACCGACAGACAACTATTAGTTTCCTCGGCTTTTAAATTATTTTTTTGTTTCTTACCAAGATTATTGATAGCAATTCTGCTTTATCACAGGAAACACAGCCCCTGAAATTTCTGGTGAAGAAACTGTTAAAATAAATATAAATGAAACAGCCACTGCCATTCTCAATGTCACAGATGCTGAAAATAATACTATCACAATCGAGAAGCAACAAGGTGGCGAGTATTTTAATTTCAGTAAAAGTGGATCCGATATTACATTATCAATATATTTGATGCATTCAAATGCAGTTAATATCAGGTGAGTTAAAGAGGAATTTCTATTCATGTTATTTTATTTCATTGAAGCAAATTGATGAAACTTTGCAGAGCTCTTAAATTCACAGGAAACTGTGGTTCTTGTGCAATAAAAAGTCAATGCTGCAGTTTGATTTGAAGTGACAGAAGACTTCATATCGAATTGACTTGAGATTTGAAACTTCTGGAGAACTTAACCCTGAAACTTTTCGTTGTGTATGTTTGGTAGAGCAATTTACATTTTGTATGGAATAAGATTCTTCATCGACAAGCCATCCCGATATTTATAGTAAAACCATAAAAGTTTAACTAATGCTAAAATAGAACCGCTTAATATAGTTTAAGCAATATTCAAATAAAATGAGTTTAGTTTAACCGTAGTTTAACCATTGCTATCATCAAATTACTTAATTTTATGCAGTGATAAAATCAAATCGTTTTATTAACTAGTAATAAAACCAAATTAATTGAATTTAGTAAATGCTAAAATTAAATAAGTGATTAAAAATTAAATAACTTAAAGTTTAATCAGAAGTAAGATTAAATTGTTTAATTTTAAAGAATGATGAATTTGTTCGAATTTTAATCGGCGATAAATTTTAAATGTACCAAAACGTACATCCATGTGCACGTACATATATACATACATACTTCATACATACATTACATACATTTATATATATATAAATATGTGTGTGTATATACATATGTATGTATAAATATATATATATATATATATATATATATATATATATGTATATATATATATATGTATACATATATATGTATGTATTTTTTATATAAGTATCTAAACATATTTGTATATATGTATATGTATGCATATATGTATATACATATATATGTGCATATATGTATATATATATATATGTGTATATATATATATTTATATATATATATATATATATATATATATATATATATATATATATATATATATACATATATTTCGTTTTGGGATTTGGTTTGCAAGATTCTTTCATCATCAACAAGTTTTCACAAGTATTGAAATAGCATAACGGAAAACATTAAAATATGTTGTGTTTAATTAATGCATATACTGATATTGTTATTCATCTGTTACAGCATTGTTGCTCAAGATGACAAAAATGCTTCTTCTGCCGAATTCGTTATGAGTATTGTGCTATGCAGTGGATGTTCTAATCACGGAAGCTGCAGAGAAGATAACCCTGTAATTAGAACAGAAAACTTTATTCTGCAGTCATGTGACTGCAATGAAGAATATGCTGGTGAGAATTATAAATTGTGTGCATAAATTCATATGAATATTTTATTTATAACATTATAATGTATATGGTGAAAAAACAGCTGCTGACTAAATCTATGTGCCTCGCTAATCCCAATCTATATGAGAAATTAGACAAAGGAAATGTAGTGGCAATTTAAAGCAGTAAAGATTTTGGTGGTATGTAGCATGTAAACCTCTGATACACATTGTTCATGTCAGAACAAAATATCTCTCTCTCTTCTCTTGAACTAGATTGTCGTGTCTTTTCTTGTCTTCTTTGTGTACCAGCATGCTACATTCACTTACTATATGAGTAACGCTTTCCTCTTTTGATTTGCATAATCTACATTGGAAATCTACTTGATTTTTGTCTATTTTGGCTTTTAACCAATTAGTCCTCAATACTTGATGTTGCGCAGCTACTAACAATCTTTCTGTCTCCCTCTTCAGCTTTCTTTTCTGCAATCATAACCATGTCTCACTACTATTTGCTGCAACTATATTAGGGAATCTGCTATGTAACACCTCTTTCTAGTCAGATAATTTCTGTTATTTTTCCTGGTATTTGAAGTTCCTTTGGTATTTTGGTTTCCCTATGTCTTGCTGTGGCTCTAGCAGCCTTTAATAAACCTTCTTCACTATTACCTACATAGAAGTCTATATCTACTCTAGCTAACTACACACAGTCTTCCACTGATATTAACCCTCTTCCACCTTCGTATCTAGGTAGGTTTAAACTTGCTACTCCTGCCCTTTGATGCAATGCTCCTTTCATATTGAATTCCTTCCAAGTTCTTTTGTCCAACTTTGCTAATTCTGTTTTTGTCCAATCTACAAAAGTTGTTGATTATCTAAGTAATGTTACTGCCCAAGTATTTACAGCCTTCACTAGATCCCGGCCATTTTATCTTTGACTTCATTAGATTCCTCACCCTCCTGGTGTACTGCTTCTCAATTTTTGCTTTCATTTTTTTAGTTAATACTCTGTCAGATACATCTCTCTTCCTTTCAATGATTTTAATGTCTGGCCCTGTGGTAATTGGCTGCCTTCGCTCTTGACTATCTGTCCTCTTCTCATGACTAATATTGTACACTTATATATGCCAAATTACACACCTATATCTTTGCTGAAGAGTCTTACAATCTGTATTAAGGAATCTATCTCTATTTCATTCTTAGTAAAAAGCTTCAAATCATCCATGTAGAGCAAATGGTTAATTTTTCCATTATTATTTCTGAACTGATAACTTGTCTCTTTTTCCACATTTGCTCTTTTTTAATCTTTTCTCGTGAGGTATCTAATCTTCTGGTGACTACTATCCCCACTGCGTAGATCAATAAGTTAGTGTCTTTTATATCTTTAGTATCTATCTTCCTGATAACAGAATCTACTTAAAGTCATTTCTTATAGCTTTCTTCTGTTGATTTCTTTTAATGCTGGCAATCTTTTTGTTACTTTTTTACTCATTACTTTCTGCAGCTCATCTAAAATCTTCTGATCTTCCTCACTTAAATCACGCAAGTCGTTGGTGCCAGTTGTCCATTCCTTATCGGTAGCGCTATTATTATTGTTTTCTTTAGGTTCTTTTTTAGTTTGAGGTGTATCTTTTATGTTGTTTGCCTTTCCCACTGAGCATTAGCTTGATCAACTAAACATTGCTCCGTCACTTTAAACATACCGTTCTGTACCCAAAATGTTAATATCTGTTTTCTACAGCCCCCTTCTTTTAGGTTCACTTCCTTAGTAGAGCCTTATCATTATCCCGTTTTTTACGCTGGTCCACTTCCTCCTCCTTAAAACATCGTATATTTAGAAGCTCTAGATAATTAAACTGTGACTGAGTTCCTGATTTATAGCAACACATTTGTTTATATTCACGTCATCTTATAGAATTTTTGTTAAATGTACTTATTAACAGAAGGGGAGCGCCCGCAGGCCGGTTCCTCACCAATTTATGCAGTTTCAGTTTCAACATGTTTCAAATAAGTACTGACAATTGAAGGTGATTGCAAAGACAAAGAACTACTTGGATTTTTAACAATTTTTAACAGTGAGAAATCGGATAAAATGTGTTATTGACATTAATAGTTTGTACCTCAGCTAATTACTGTTGAGAACTGCATAATCCATGTTTCAGTTTACTTAGTGATTTAAAAGGCATACTTAAATTTCATTATTTTCAATAACCTAGGAAACACCGGGTAATTAACGTATAAAGTTGGTATCTCACTTGCTATGAGGTAATACCTGCGTAGTCTGTGTTTCATGTTAGAGATCTAAAAGGCATTTCTAAATTTCATTATTTTCTTTAATTCAGGCAACGTCGGGCATTTCTGCTAGTAATAATAGAATAGTATAATCTTCATGAAGCATGTCTGGTATATATATATATATGTATAAATGTAAGGCGGCGATATAATCGATTTAATCCATTTGTCTGTCCTTGTTTGTCCCCTCTATGTTTAGTCCCTTGCGGGCAATAAAGAAATATATATGTATAAATGTTTTCAAATATTTTTGAAGCTAGAAGAAGTTATAAACAATAAAACTGCCATCGATGATTAGTATTCGTATCTTGTATTTCCCTATTCAAGAAGTGACAGCTATCCTACGTAGATTTTTCTGAAGAAGAGATCCTAACTTGGGAACAGTTTAAATACCAGATAGTAGAATTAATACCGACCTAAATTTTTAATGCTTTATAACTAGCATTGATTTTGTTTAAAAAAATATGGCAATATTTTACATTGTTTTCATCACGAACACTATAGCAAAGTAAAATTACATTTTTGTTTGATAAATAAATTAATTTCCATAAAGCATAGGACTGAAAACCAGTCCGAAATTATTATAAATTCTCTAAAAATTGTCGTTCTAATAATAATGTTACGTTTTAATCAACAGGTGATAACTGTGAAGATGACTTTGATGGATGCAGCGGTAATCCTTGCCCTGGAGTAGGAAAATGTCAAGACTTAAAACCAGATGAGCACAAAGCCCAAAATACATCTTTCCGATGTGATTGTCCACAGGGCTACGTATTAAACAACGCAACATCTCGTTGTCAAGGTAATACCTGTCTACTCACAGTATTCTGAAACTAATACTAAACAATATTCAATTCACATCATCTTAATATATTTTTATTTATTGCAAAGAAGAGTTTCTTTCGGATTCAAAAAATAGTATTTACAAGTGCTTAAACATTAATGAATTAAGTATAAACTATAATTAATAATTAATAGACAAAATTTATAATAAGTGACAAATTTCTCGTACTAGTTAAAATACGATACATTCAAAATGCAGTAAAGTAAGTTTAATTAGCATTAAGTTCAAATGTTACATTCAACATTAGTGAGTCATTCAAATAGTTGCCTGGGTCGAAATCATTATCCAGTGACTCTGTCTAATAAATACTATCGAATATAACGAGGTAGGATGGGATTGTGTTAAAATATGAACTTCGAAAGTATGTACTCCCGATTCAATCCAGCTATGCTGTGCCGAGGGCAATCATCATCTACACCAGTCTCAGGTCAGCCAAAGCTGAGTGATTGACACTCAAAAGAAAATATATATTGTGTTGAAACCCATGAGAACAAAGCTTCTGTTTTTGAGTAATGATATTCATCCATTGAACGCAAACATAATCTCTGTATTAACATCCTCCCTTTAACGGTACTCTATTGACAGCATTTGAACCATGTCTCCGGCTTGACAATAACTCTTTTTTGTCCTCGCCTTGCTTCCGTTTTCGAAGGCCACGAAAAAAGTTATAGATATTGTCTTTCTCACCTGACAGATTTAAAATGATAAAAAAATAACTAATAATGATTCACTGACGCATGTTACTTATACTTCAGTCCAATCTCTTACAAGTATTTCAGCTAGATCTCCAAGCAAAAGGTAGTTTCTTCTTTTCCTTCGGATATCATGAATAGATAATGGGTGTAGGTGTTACCATCTTTGTTCTAACTATGCGATCGAACACATATTTACTTACAACCATATTCATCATTAGTGTTAATGCACGCACACACATATACTAACACACACTTTGCATATGACAGTTGTCTCTCCGTGTACTTATAAAAGTTCCTATGCTATTTGTTGCTGGCAACCGTATATCATTCCCTACTTTCCGAGATAACAGTATGGGATAGTTTTGTATGCGGTGCTTCATTTAACGTAGGATAAATACATTAATAACGAGAAATACTTCACGAATGGAGATTTTATGTTTGTAAATGCATTGCTACAGATGATTCAATAGGACATGCATATTTATGGCGCCACCTCACCATATCTATAGGGTATTACTCTGTCTTTTACTCTCTTTTAATTGTTTCTGCCATTTGACTGCGGCCATGCTGGAGCACCGCCTTTAATCGAGCAACTCGACCCCGGGACTTATTCTTTTGTAAGCCCAGTACTTTTATTATATCGGTCTCTTTTGCCGAACCGCTAAGTGACGGGGATGTAAACACACCATCATCGCTTGTCAAGCAATGCTAGGGGGGACAAACACAGACACACAAACACACACACGCATATACATATATATACATATATACGACGGGCTTCTTTTCAGTTTCCGTCTACCAAATCCACTCAAAAGGCTTTGGTCGGCCCGAGGCTATAGTAGAAGACACTTGCCCAAGGTGCCACGCAGTTGGACTGAACCCGGAACCATGTGGTTGGTTAGCAAGCTACTTACCACACAGCCACTCCTGCGCCAGGGA
>NC_043002.1:32700584-32713084 GCF_006345805.1 Octopus sinensis | reverse complement strand
AAACCACTTACTCCACCTCCTGTGACTAAGTTAAACATTGAAAAGAATATCAGAATGCAAAGATAAAGAGAATATACCCCTACTGTTCAAAATGAATGCGGGTTTTCAAAACCATCAAACTGTGATAAGGATTTTCTAAAAGACCTTACTAAAGTATTTATCTATTCATATTTTATTTAAAGAAAACAAAAAAAACGTATTCGAGAAAGTTTTCCGATATTAATCTCTCAAGAAAACCAAAATATTAATAATTGATTGAAATACTATTAAAAAATTTCTAAAACGAGTACTAAAAGGCTTTGAAAAATGATCGGCAGTGAAGTCTGATATACCTTTAAGAATTATTTTAGTATCTGAAGAACTAAATTGTATGCATACAGCAGATATAGTCTATTGCGTACGGTTCGCTAGAGAGATCGTCTGAAAAATTAAATATCAAAATAGTTGTTTGACTGTATTTATTTATTTAATGAAGATTTGTCGACAAAAATGCATCGGTAATTCGGCAGAGAAATTGAACAGTCAATATATGATATTAAGTGATCCTTAAACGTTTAAATATACTCATGACAGGCATAAACATCTGTTGAAACAACTAGGCTATTATTAATAAACCAGTAGTACATACATGTATTGGAAGAATCTTTATATTTATATAAAACTGAGAATGTGTGTCTGTCTGTCTGTCTGTTTCCCTAAAACTTGAGAACTACACAACCAATTTCATTCAAATTTTACACATGCCTTACTTAGGGTCCGGGGAGTGTCATCGGCAAAAAACTTTTTTAACTTTTTGCCTAAGGCGAGCCCACAGCAATAGCATATCTTCTCGACTACGCTTCCTTAAAACTTGAGAACTACACAACCAATTTCATTCAAAATTTACACAGGCCTTACTTAGGGTCCAAGTAGTTTCATGGGCAAAAAAATGTTCAACTTCTTGCCTAGAGCGAGCCCATAGCAAAATCATATTACGTGTTAAAAGTGAAACGAAAAAAAATCTCTATTTTATGTCAGATACTTTCACTTTAACAATAAAAATAATAATAACAATTGAATTATATGTAGTAAGTAATTAAAATCAAACTAAAGTATAATATAATCGTAACATAACAAAAGTAAAGATAGAAATTGGTATAAAATTGCATCAATGACTTGAACTTGAATAAGTGGTTTCACATGAATGGGAATAAATTAAAAATAAAATTAGCGTGCAGAAATGGAATAGTCCAGATGGATAATAAAAATTAAATTGAAGAAAAGACTATTGTCTATAAAGTATACAATGTAGAGAAAAAAGAAGATTTGAACACCTGGAGGAAAGCACCATCGAAAAGTGTCTTGGTGCGACTATGAAAGATATCTAATCAGAGGCGGTAAATTCGCCACAATAGAAGCAAGGTTCGAGTCAACGGAGCGTGCAAGGGAGTACTTGACTCGAACTTGGAAAGTGGAAATATTTTATTTTACCTTTATATCTGGGACGTAGGACCTGCCGGATAAAAATTTAAAATGTCCCCCACAGAAGTTGAGGTAGGTTGGTAGGTAGCCACACTTCTATACAAGAGGGAGGACAAGATACAATTGATCGAAATTGCAAGAGACGAGCTTACAATTCCAGTCTATTATATATTTTGAGTATTGTTATCACTAGCGATATCAAGATATAACTTTGTATTTTGTATTTTATGTGTAGATGTATATATATATATAGATGTACATGTAATATGTACACACATATATATATATATATACATATATACATGCACTAGCACTATGACTCGGCAACGACGGGTCATAATGCTAGTAACTTTATAAATTTTGAGACAACGTGAAATAATTCTTTTTATGGAATATCTCGAACCACAAACATAAAGCTATCAATAATAGCATGTAAATAGGTAATTCACAGACAGATTCAACATAACACATATAGACAAGGGTGACTGTTGTAGATACAATTCAATATAGCCTGATGAGTGGACTGGAACAACGTGAAATAGTTTTACTCAATGACAATGAGATGTCGGCAATCGAACTAAAGACTTTATGATTGAGAACCAAATAATCTAACCGCCAAACTTCAGGCTTTTGGTAAGAGTTAACAATATTGTAATAAAGACTACTAAGGTTTCATAATGCACAATGAAATGAAGCTCTCTAATAATTTATAAAACAGAATAGCAACTATCTTTGATGAAACATCAGAGCTATGATTACTAAAAATAGTTAATTACTAATAATTTTAAACCCCAGCTAACGTAAATTAAAGTGAATGAATTTAATTTCGAGATTTTACCTAAATTTCAGATATCGATGAATGCAGTCTCAACATTCATAATTGCAAACAATTGTGTAATGATACCGAAGGTAGTTACACCTGTTATTGCTACGAGGGATATATAATACAAAGCAATGGAAGCTGTACACAGAAAAGTATTTCAAGTAAGATATATTACTGCTATATGCAAATTTCTCTTTACCTTCCAATTTAATGACGTTGTTATCAATGGATGCAGGCACCGAAATGTAACAGAAACTACTTACAGTGAGACACACACATACACGAGCGCGCGCACACACACGCACTCACGCAACCGCTTGCACTCTCACACGCACACATGAACACACGAGGGAGAGACAGAAAGTTAGGCAATTTTTATTGCAATACTTCTTTGTCCAGTCTCATCCATATGAGAAATCAGAATTAATGGGTAATAGAACGAATGTCTCAAATCATTTAAACTGAAAGACATTAGAAAAGACACGTCTTAAAAGGATGCTACTAGAAATACAACAAAAAGGGAAACATTCCAGTTAGAAGAGATCAGAGAGAGTACCTAGACTGTAGATTTCTCATAAACGGATTTTAAAGTTTTCCGTATATTTTCGGATTGTCAGCTATGGAATTATACAAAATATGGCCAGTTTTCTAGGAACATAGTTCAGCATTTACTGTAGACACCAAATGTTTGACGGAATACCAAATTAACAGTTTGAAGGGCTCTGTTGGACACATACAATATATAAGCGAGAGAAATTCTTTGGCTCCACAACATCACACAGTGAATCATCAGCCATTAATCAAATCGACATAAAAGTGTAAGATGTAATATCGTCCATAGATGAAATGAGTTAAATTCAGCAAATGACTCTGACTGATACTCAGTGTAGTTAATGATCTGAGTCACCTATGCTTAATTAAACAGTGGAGAGTTGTTAATTACTTTGGTGCAGGCGTTATTTAGGCCATCTAAGGAGAGCGTGTGTGTATGCACGTATGTGCATTTACATAGGCTATATATGTAAATACAAGATTTTTATGGTTTACTTTCTATCGCAGGTAACTTGTTTTTGTTTTAACGAATGCAATGGAACTGCTGGGTGTCGAGTGGTGAACGGACAACCTGTGTGTTTTTGTAATAGTGGACACTTTAAAAGATAATACATCTTGTGTTGGTAAGTAATAATTACTATAGAAGATACTGCATTGTATATGTTATATTCTACTGTTTGCTGTCCAAATCATATTTATGAGTATAATTTCAAAATATAGATATGCTATCATTAATTACTGCAGCATTCCACGACGGTATCAATAATTACGACCATTAATATTTCTTTGTATTTCGGGATCAGAAATATATGTATATATATATATGTGTGTGTGTGTGTGTGTGTGTGTGTGTGTTGAATATTGTTTTTCACAAATACCCGTTCAATAAAATGCTCTATTCACTCTACATTTTAGATACCAATGAATGTCTGAATAACCCTTGTGAAGGTAATTGTACTAACCTTAATGGCACATTTGAATGTAGCTGTCCTCCTGGGAAAGAGGTGTTCCAATCAACTAAATGTGTTGGTAAGTATATTTATGCAAAAATGATTACTTAATGGAATAGATCGACTATACCACAATATACAAAATTTATATTAAGTTGTGCTGTTATTATTTTAGTTGTTTCATTATTTATATGCTAATATGTTCCAGTCTTTCATTATGTTCTTTCTATAATATTTCTGCTACGTATTCCATGTTTTTATCATTACTGCTCCTCATGCAATTTAACATTGTGGGTGTCTATGCATATTTTCTTGATATTATTTTTGCTATAAAAAAATGTCATTTGCTTAAAAAAAATCAAATATTTGTTTAAATTTAACTTTATTTCGTAGTCTGTAACTTATAAATTCATGAGAGTAATAATTCATATATATTTTATTATACATTTATATGCGTTATATATTTTTATTATACTTTTATCATAGAATGTGATGAAGATCATTTTGGTGACAAATGCAAAGAAGATTGTAACATATGTAACGAGAAATCAACTGAAAGATGTGATAAAGTAAGTGGATGTATCTGCAATGAAGGTTGGAAAGGTAGCATATGCGCAACAGATATTAACGAATGTCTAAACGCAAGTGTCTGCTCTGCCAATGAAGATTGTGAAAACCAAAATGGAACTTACGAATGCAAATGCCAAAAAGGGTACAGAAAGGAAGAAAATAAGTGCATAGGTTGGTATGAAGTTTGAAAACTTATTGAAATTTGTATGTTCATTTGCTCATTATGGTGCAAAGATAATTATATTGAAACTGTCATAAGGGCGGTAAGCTGGCAGAGTCATTAATATGCTTAGCGGCAGTTCGTCTGTCTTTAAACACTAAGTTCAAATTCCGCCGAGGTCGACTTTGCCTTTCATCCTTTCGGAGGCGATGAAATAAATAATAGTTACATACTGAGGTCGATGTAATTAACTAGCACTTGCACCCACAATTTCAGGACTTGTGCATATAGTAGAAAGGATTATTTTATTATTATTATTATTATTATTATATTATTATTATTATTATTATTATTATTATTATTATTATTATTATTATTTTTATTATTATTATTATTAATATTATTGAGTGAGAGAGCAGTGCATGCCATCAAAGTGACACTGGGGTAAAATATACGAAGCCCAGTATACCCATCATGACTACCCGTCTGATAAGGGTACACCAGGCACATGCATCACAACCATATGTGCGCGACATGGTGATCTCATATCAAGATAAACAGCACATGACCTTGCAGGTGGAGCCCAGTTAGAATTTTCTTCAGATCGAGTAACCCATCCAGCTCAAAAGGTCCCTGAATAAGGGTTGTTTAAGGACGCTGAACGAAACACCTATGTTTCCAGAGGTGAATTATTCAAACCTCAAAGAATCCTTCTCAACACATGGCTATGATGCTCCCCCACTACTTCTGCTCGTGATCAGAGATGCACATATCGTCAGCCACTAAGGGGCATGCTCAACTGGTTAAGGTCAAACAACTGACAAGCAAATCTGTGGTATTGAGCAGAATATTTGCTGTAGCCCATCTTTTATACCAAGACAAAACAATTTATTATTATTATTATTATTATTATTATTATTATTTTATTATTATTATTATTATTATTATTATTATTATTATTATTATTATTATTATTATTGAGTGAGAGAGCATTGCATGCCATCAAAGTGACACTGGGCTAAAATATACAAAGCCCAGTATACCCATCATGACTACCCGTCAGACAAGGTTACACTAGGCACATGCATCACAACCATATATGCGCAACATGGTGGTCTCATATCAAGATAAACAGAACAGGACCTTGCAGGTGGGGCCCAGTTAGAATTTTGTTCTGGTCGAGTAACCCATCCCGCTCAAAAGGTCCCTGAGTACGGGATGTTGAATGAAGCACTGATGTTTCCAGATTATAGCAGCGACTCCATCAATTACAAGGGATACCTGAAGAAGGAATTTTATTCCGAAATAATTCCTCCTATCAGACTATGGTTGATTAAATTACAACAATTATTATAGTCAACTGTTTGTATTATAGTGCATTGTTGTGTCATTCAAAATATTTTAGTTATTATTATTATTGTTATTATTGTAATTGTTATTATTATTATTATTATTATTATTATTATTATTATTATTATTATTATTATTATTATTATTAGTAGTATTAGTAGTAGTAGTAGTAGTAGTAGTAGTATTATGATTGTTGTTGCTATTATCATTATTATTATTATAATTATTATTATTATTATTATTATTATTGAGTGAGAGAGAAGTGCATACCATCAAAGTGGTATTGGAGTAATATATACGTAGCCCAGTATACACACCATGTCTACCCGTCTGATAAGGATACACCAGGAACATGCATCCCAACCATATATGTGCGAGATGGTTATCTCATATCAAGAAACACACTGTATAACCACGCAGGGGGCGCCCATTTAGAATTTTCTTCATGTCGAGTGACTCATCCTATTCAAAAAGTCCCTGAATAAGGGTTCTTTAAGGCTGTTGAGCGAAACACCTATGTTTCCAGAGGTGAATTATTCAAACTTAAAAAAATTCCTCTCAACACATGACTATGATGCTCCCCACTACTACTTCTCGTGATCAGAGATGCACATATTGTCAGCTATCAAGAGATATGCTCAACTGGTATTGGTCAAACAACTGACACGCAAATCTGTGGTACTGAGCAGAATATTTGCTGTAGCCCATCGTTTATACCAAGACAAAACAATGCACATGATAATACTTCCAATCAGTTAAGATCAGAAAACCATGAGAGCTAGTGCCTGCTAGTGAATCAGGGCATTTATCATTATTGTTGTTGTTATTATTATTATTATCATTATTATTATTATTATTATTATTATTATTATTATTATTATTATTATTATTATTATTATTATTATTATCATGTGATGAAAAATCACAGCTTATTTTGCTGGGTATGATGGAAAATGTCAGCTGCCCACAACCAGCAGACTAAGATGATACTTGTTTACTGGTTATGCTTCAACAACTCCACGAAGAATTCTTGCAGTTCCAAGCAATATGGATTTTTGTTGGTGTTCTACCTTGACACTTGCACCAATCCTTTTTAGCCATGTTGGTACTGGAGTGCAGATAATTCTATGTGCACCAATTACTATTGATATCACATCTACTCTCCTCATTGTCTACAATATTCGTATTTTCAACTTCAAATCATCATAGTTATAATTCTTCCCCTTCTTTCCCATTGAGCTTATTGTCACCGGGGTATCCTATGGCGATTTTCATGCATTTTCTCTCTTTTTTATTCACCACAAGATTTTGCAATTCTCATTCTCGGTGACCCTTTCAGCGTTTTCCTCATACCATGTCTTTCCTGTTTGTAGGAAATGATTTCCACTGAGCTTCCAATGGATCATTCTTACCACATTTTCATGGCGTCTTTTATATTCACATTGTTGTTATTATTATTGTTGTTGTTGTTATATTCATATATACTCAAAAGATTAGATTGCTGGAAATGAAATGAAACCTTATAATCGGGTGGCAATAAGTTGCCTTAGACGCCAAGAAACCTCATACTGAGTAATAGCAAGAATCTTATTCATTGTTCTAGTGTCACTAATACACTATTTTCTGGAGGTGTACTAAAGTGGGTTTTATGCCTATTTCCTCTGTCTCTTCAGATCTTTAGGGATAGTTCCCAATATACCTATAACTACTAGGACACATTTTAAGCACACTTTTCATAGTCTCTGTAACTCAATAGCTAGGTCCTGGTACTCTACTATTTTTTATATATTCCATACTTTTTCCATCGTTTGGGATTGTAAAGTTAATTATGTGGAAATTTTTTCTCTTTATTTACTACCGCTGCTGCTGCTGCTACTACTACCACTACTACTACTACTACTACTACTACTACTACTACTACTACTACTACTACCAAATCAAAACTGCAGCTTCTATTACAATGTCAGTCTGAATGTTAAAGTCCCACATCTTGTATTTCTTACTTTCTAGTACTCTACTAGGTTTATGTTCATGCTATTTGTCAGTATCTTTAAATCCTGGATTTATACATTGCTCTCAGTAGATTGCTCTCCCTTGTTACTTATAATCTTTCTATGGAAGCATGCTACATTCACTTATATAAGTAACGCTTTCCTCTTTTGATTTGCGTAATCTGCATTGACAATCTATGTAGTTTTCGTCTATCTTCACTTTTATCCAATTAGCCCTCAATGCTTGATCTTGTACAGCTACAAACTTTATAATGATAATAATAATAATAATTTATTATTATTATTATTATTATTATTATTATTATTATTATTATTATTATTATTATTATTATTATTATTATTATCATTATCATTATTATTATTATTATTATTATCATTATTATTATTATTATTATTATTATTATTATTATTCTTATTATTATTATTATTATTACTTTTTTTTTTCTTCTTTCAAATTTTCTTCCATTTCTTGCCGAGTGTCTTCCCGACTCCTTATTATTATTATTATTATTATTATTATTATTATTATTATTATTATTATTATTATTATTATCTAGTACGTATTATATTATTTCATTCATTAATATATAATATCAGTAAAATGTTCCAAACCGGTCAACATATATTCTATTTTTCATTACAATGTCCAAAAGAAGCGCTGGTATCCTACCAAATTTTAAGCTATCTATTTGTTTATAAATGTAAGTCGGACTAGACATTACAATAAGAATTCCTTTACGTGTTGTGTAAAACGTCATTAATACATTGCGAGTGTTTTGTTTCGTTTTATAAAACGCTTTATATTTCAAGAGGAAAATTTTCTCCACAATTGTCCACATAAAGTATTTTTCCATTTTGGAATAATTTCTTTAATCTAATGCCAGACATAACGTTGAAAAAGAACAGCTTTAAGTTGAATTTTCTTTACTTAGAATAACTCAAAAAGTTAATGTTACCGGTGTTGTATTCAAATAAAATTTGACAATTGACGCAGAACAGAAATGTTTAATATAGAAATAGATATTTCTGATATTTTCGTAAGACTAATAGTGACAGATATGTTTGTCCCGTGTGAAGAGGGCAAATGCTAGCAAATTGTGTCCACAACTTTCATTTTCTTAAAAGTAAAAATGTTGTAAGGGTTTGTTTCTTTGTTCTTAATTTATGAAAATATCAACCCGCAAGACTGAAATATTATGTACGCTAACAATAATTTATATATTTTGCCATACTGCATTTTTCCTATATTAAATTTACCAATTGAAAACTACTTTTACAGATATTGATGAATGCTCTAGTAGACCGTGCCCACAAGACTGCCTAAATACTCCGGGTAGCTTTGTGTGTAAATGTCGAAGTGGCTATAAAAAGAATGGAACTACCTGTGAAGGTAAGACAGACTACTATATAGAGCCCTAGTTGATCTTCTAATCAATAATTTCTGTAAGAATTATTTATGTCTAGCAGAATTTTTACCGCTGGCTGCGAGATTTCAAGTTTCCAATAATTAAAAATGCTGTCTGAATATTTAGATATATTACAGATAAACAACTAAGTCTACCAAGTTGGTATACAAACGTGGTAATCAGATAAGGTGCATCGGATCTTATTCCCCCTATTTAACAAAGTAATTACTTTCAGCATTACAATTATGTTAGATTTGCTGATAGAAAATATCAGACATTGTTTCTACAACTACTTTTAGTATGCTATATCCCATGTGGAACATAGATTTTAACAATAAAAATGAGACAAACGATTATGAGAAAATATATTCGTATGAAAACTCCCAGTAAATGTGTCTAACGTATGGGCCAGTAATGCTAATGTGTTACACTTTCTGGGTGGATGCGATAAATGGAAACATCGCATATACCAGATTAGCCTAGCATGGGATATTGTGTACTAAATGTGATAAAAGAGATTATTATCTCCATTATGAATTTCTGAGAAGAGAAATATTTTACATGAAAGACATTAAATTTAATAGCGTGTCCGTATATGGAAATATATTTAACATCTGTTGCCTATAGACATTTCATTATTTACCTATATAACATGTTGAAATATTTATTCAGATATAGACGAATGTGCAAACAAGGTTAATGGCTGCGTACATACATGTAAAAACACGGACGGATCATTTTATTGCGAATGCTACTCTGGTTACAAGCTGGATACAGACCGCAAGAATTGCACCAAAGTGAAAGGTACTGGAATTTAGTTAAATACTTGAAATTGATTAAATATAAATAAAACTTTAGTTAAAAATATGAATTATTAACAAAATTTTAACTAATAAATAATGTACTGATTGTCACTGTTATAGGCCCTAATTATATTTTATGACCTATATATCTATACATTTAATGGAGCCTTCCAGTATGGATATGGTCCTACGACTGAAACCTCTAAATGAATAAAAGAATATATATAGCTCCATACATGCATACATACATAAATACATACATATATAAATAAATACATACATATTTACATACATACATGAATGCATACTTACATACATATGTACATTGGTAGTCACTCGTAGCTTAAGAAAGAAGGCACTAAATTTTCTTGTTGAACAACCTGCAGAAATCACGAGCTTTTCCGGTCCGGGAATTGAAAGCACCATGTAGTGATCGTAGGTGAAGGATAATAACCAATTGGCCATATATATATATATATATATATATATGGAAATACAATATAATGATAAAACCTATATAAGATTTTATCGAGTTACCAACGTGAAAAACCAATTAAGGAAAAAATTTATACAAAGTATAAAATTTTGTCCTTTATATATAAAATACCTTATAATATCAAGAGCTGTTACTCGCCATAAAAGCCGCAAGCTTTAATGGGACTAAGTCAAACTACTTAAATAAGTGTACACACGCGCCGATTTCGTGGGGATGAAACTAGAAGAAATTCCTTCAATACAAAAAGGTTTAGTCGTATACCATTAATGGTTTCGTGGTAATACATGGTGACCACGAAATGATTAATCGTATACAACTAAACCTTTGTTTATTGTAGAAATTTCTCCTAGTTCCATTCCATCGAAGTCGGCGCGTGAGTACACTTATTGAAGTAGTTTGACTTTAGAGTCCCATTGAAGCGTGTGGCTTTTATAGATTGTAATAGCCCTCGATATTACATACATGCATACATACATAAATATATATATATACCATACAAGCCTTAAGTGCTTATATAGTCATTTGCAAACCCTCTCATCATTCATTCAATGAAATAATAAAGATGTGATAGCTGGGGGATGAAAGAACTGCAGTGCCAGCCGGAAGGTATTTGTTTAAAACTGAGTAGAGTGGAGCAATGAAAAAGGGCGTGCATTGTTCTTGGACACAACGCGCCACCCATTCCAGAATTCTAAATCACGTTATTATAATCGTGGGTTTATCACCTTAACGGTTCAGCAAAAGTTTGGTACAATCTTCAGGGTCATTCATGCAAGCGAACGACAGCTAAGCTTTGATATATATTTATATATATTCTACCAAATATATACGTTTTATTTATTATTTTGCACATTACTTAATCATTTTGATACGTTTTATCTTATTTTTAATCTTTGTATTATATGTAATTTTTCTAAATGGTATAATTTAATTTTCCATTATTGAATTGATAAAAGGTGTTGTTTTTCTAATTTATATATATATATATTATATATATATATATATATTATAATTTGTGAAATTTGAATTAGTATTTCTAAATTGAATTTTTCCCTGTAAGTTTGGGATAATATTCCCTCATATTATTATTATTATTATTATTATTATATTATTATTATTATTATTATTATTATTATATTATTATTATTATTATTATTATCATCATCATTATTATTATTATTACTATTATTATTACATATATATATACATATAAATAAATAAATAAATAAATATTTATATATATAACATGTTAAATAATTATTATATCATATTACACATCTTTTAAGTTAGTATTAAGCCTTATATTTAACATTAGTGTCTCCCTGAAAAGGAAAAAGGAACAAATTTGGATTTAATTGATGCATAGTGTAGTATACTAGACTACAGTTAGATATTACCTCTTTCGTAAGTGTTATTACGGATCATTTTGTAGAGTAGACTACTCCAAAATTACGTGATATCAGACATGAGGAGTGATGTCGATGGATCCACTATTAAAAAACATGTTTCATTTAAGTGCCCAATAAGAAATTAACCGAAGTGATTGTTGTATATAAAGTAATGACCCATGACCTATTCGTGCAACGCAGTCTGGGCTTTAGGACGTATTATATCATAATATTTCATACTCTATAACATTGACATATAGGTAGGATCTCTATGCTCTCTAACTCTAACTATATAGAAAATACAAATACTGGAGAGATATTCCATTCCATTATTATACTCTGGATTTACTTCCAACATAGTGAAATATAGAGGCGTTTTGTACAATGTATAGTTTTATTTCAAGATTTGTTATTTATATAGTAATAACCAGTTTGTAATCTACATCCAAGGGTCTTTTATTGGAATTTCAACATCAACAGGGTATCTTTGTATATATGTATATGTGCAGTTTTTGGTGTCAGTGCATGT